>NC_092131.1:78913296-78963296 GCF_043159975.1 Macaca nemestrina
GTTCCCTTATCTGAAAATTGGGGAGTATAATCATACTTACATTGAAAAGTAACAGAAATAATAAATGTAAAGCATTTGGCAGAGTATTGGCTCATAGTAAACCACAATAAATGCTAATTATTGTTATTCAATAAATGGGGATTTAAAAAAATGGCTAACCACATAGGAAACAAGTTAGGTCCCCCTTATGCCTTATGTAAAACATAGAATCAGATGGATGCAAGAGTTAAATGTAAAAAAGAGAACTCTGGAAGTATGAAAGGAAAGACATATGAATATTTGTAATAATATTGTGGTTGGGAAAGCAGGAAACACAAAGCCATAGACCTATGAAAGACTGTTGAAAAATTTAAACTTCTGATGGAAAAATATGTATAACAATAAAAGATACATAGCAGACCAGAAAAATACTTGTAGTGTATAATACTAAGGGTCATCATAATTTACATAAAGTGTCCCTATCATCAATTTTTCTAAAACTTAATATTTGATTAAGCAGCTAATAAACACAAACAGATGGTGTATGTTGTGACTTCATTGCTCTGTGAAGTTTCAGAGCCTTCTCAAAGTTTATCTCAGGTAACTTTTTCTGCACATAAAGGAACCAACCTAAATGTTACTTCAGTAGAAAGGCTTCTTCTGATCTTCAATCTAAATATGTTTTTCTAAATTTCCTTCTCATGGCATGTATTTGTGTGTGTGTGTGTGTCATATGACACGCATGCGCATGTCATAGCTCTTGTTCTTGATCACATGTTTATGTCTGTTGGTTTATAACAATTTCCCCCTCATTAGACAATAGCTCATAGGACTGGGTGTATAGTGTTTATACTCTATAGTAAGTCCCAAACATACAGTAGGTATTGAAGTAATACAATCATTTAAAGGGTCCAGAACACTAGGTTAAAGCATTTAGCCTTTACATCTAAGACAGTCACAGAAGAATTTTAAACAGGGTTAAGCCTTCTTGGGCTTCAGTGAAGGATGAAGCGTGAACTGGAAAGTATACACTTAGAGGCCAGGTGCTCCTTTAGAAAAGGGATTGAAACAATCTAAGAAATTGGGAAGATCTAAATTAAGGAAGTTTAATGCCAATATAGGAATAATTCCAAAGATACATAAAATTAGATGATTTTAACTGAAGTAGAGTATGCCTTAAGGGAAACAATGAGAATAAAATTTGATATTGGATTTTAGAGCAGACTGTAAAATTTTGATGCTATACCAAGACATTTGTAGTTTTTCCTCTGAGAAGTAGAAAGTCAATGAAGAATTTTGAAAATTAAATTTTGTTTGTCTTTCATTTGCTTACTTGCATGTTTTAAATCATCTTGATTATGAAAACTAAGTTATTAAAACACATGAATTGGACTTCTGAGGACCATAGGAAAGTTGAAGTTTTAGTTCTATGAGTTAATACTCTCAAATTTAACCGTCAGTATCTAGAAGCAAGGTCATCTCAATGAAAAATTTTGGGATGCAGACAGCTATTGTCAAATGAACTTCCTTTATCATCATTATCATTACCATCACAATCATCACCATCACAACCCCCAAAGACAGTAATGGCAGCAATGACAACCACAACATCAACAAACACTTGTTGGAAAATTATTATGTAAGATACTGCAGTAGGTTCTTGAATACATACAAATCTGGTATAGTCCCCGACATCGAAAAAGTAAAATACATGCATTAAAATAACACTAGTTATGTAGAGGAGCATGTGATAAAATGAGTATTAAGGAAATAATTTATCCTGGAGTTTAAAGAGAGAATTGTTCATAGCCCAAAATGTCTTTAGAAAAAGCTTAATGGAGAAGGTGACACTTGAATTGGTCTTTGAGGAAGAAACACATTCAGATAAATATAAATGTACCTACTGAGACAGGAGGTACTACAAGAGTAGAAGAGGAAGTTCCTATGACCTCTTCTAAGGACAAGTAGACCAGTATACAAATAAAAGTGTTTTGACCAAACCATAGAGTTCATAAGGAAAAATAAAATAAATATTCAGATAGCTGGATAGAAACAGATTTTAAGGTATTTTAAAAATAAGATACTTTACTACAAATAAAGAATAAACTAAGGTTTATTTTGAGGAAAGTGGGGAACCACTTATATGTTTAGAACAAAGTAGTTGCTTGTAGAAAGTTGTGTTTTAAGATTTAGAGAATGAACATAATGAGCATGTTCAAGGTGAAACTTAGGGTTAAAATTCTGGTTGAAGAGACCACTGTGATGGCAATATTTTTTTTAATACAGGAAAAGGAGAACCTGATGTAAGAAATCAGATGAATGGAATAATATGAATTTCTTTCTCTTATATTTTACTAGGAAAAATTTCAAACAATATTAAAGAGAATATAATGAACCCCCAAATATTCACCACTCAGCTTCAAAAATTATCAATTCATGACTAATCTTATTTTATCTTTATTCTTGCCTACCTACTTTACCTTCAGATTTTTTGAAGCCAATCATCATTTCACTTCACCTATTTATTTAATATAAGTTTCTGAAAGATAAGGAATAATGAAAAACAAACAACCATAATACCATTTTCATACCTAAAAAATCGATAAATTTTTAACAATCCCAAACATACAGTGTTTAGATTTCCACAATTTTTATGCAAAATTTCTTTATAATTAATTTCTTTGAATTATTGTCCAAATAAGGCCCATTCACTTCAGTTGGTCAATGTTTCTGAAATCTCTTTAAATCTTCAGTTTCATCTTTCACCTCTTTTTTCTTGAAACACAGTCTCTATTTTGCTGACTACATACTCAGGGTAGGATTTGCTGTGCATTTCTGTTTCCTATGTATTCCTGAAAATGGTGGTTGAATTTAAAATCTTGAACAGATTTGGGTTCAAATTTTTTTGGCCAGAACTGGGCCAGGCACTATGGCTCATGCCTATAATCCCAGCATTTTGGGAGACCAAGGACAGTAGATCGCTTGAGCCCAGGAATTCGAGACCAGCTTGGGCAACATGGTAAACCCTGTATCAAAAAAAAAAAAAATTATATATAGCTGAACATGGCATGTACCCTTAGTGCCAGCTACTTCTTTGGAGAGTGAAATGGGGGAATCATTTGAGCCCAGAAGGTCGAGGCTGTGATCTTGCCACTGCACTCCAGTCCAGGTGAACAGAGCAAAACCCTGTCTAAAAAAAACAAAACCGAAAAACAAAAACAAAAAAACAGAAACAGAAAACCAAAATAAATTGTTTATAAGTTGTGTTATGTACTATTAGAGGAATATGATCTTTTGTTGTCTTTTGTTTCCTCATTGGTATTATAGCAGTCATTACAAAATGGCAATATTCTACTTCAATCATTTATTAACTGAAATACTACTATAACAGGAAACTTTTCATCAATAATTTGATTACATTGATTTATAGCTCACTTAGAAAATTCAGATGCCTATTGCTCTTTATAAAACAGTTTGCAAACTGATAAGTTGATTCCCTAGCATCTTCCTAAGTTGATTTCCTAACATCTTCCAAAGTTGACCAATGAGTTTTATTTCTTCATTTTTAAAGAACTGTTATGAGCTCATGGATTAGAATGTGTTTGGTATATTTCAATCTGTTGCAATTATCCTTATTTAAGTTGACTTCTGAGGCTTTTTGATGTAGCCCTGGAGCCTTTGAGAGTTTTCTCACATTCTTGTATGATACGATGCCCCGGGATCATCTTAAATTTCCTACCCAGAACTCGGAATCCTCTATTGCTCCAAGGAGTCTTTATTACTTGCATTATGAAATGATATTTAGAAATTACAATTTGAGTGCTAGAGGTGCTCATTACTATAGTATTGGAAATTGTATGTCTATATATACACATATAGACATATATACATACATATAGACATACATTAAAAAATATATATATATATATATATTTCCAGAGGACGAATGTAAGAAATGTGTATTTAGAAATACAAAATTTATTATGGCTTTATAAAGATGTTTCCAATTCAAATTCAAGAGTATGTGATTTTTTACCTTTATCTTACTTTTATTTCCTGTTTCTCTCATGTCCGCAATCCTGGCCTTTAACCATACTCATAAATCCTTATTTGTCTTTCCCTTACTACACATACAAGTCTCATAATAACAACATATCACTGACATCTATAAATATAATTCACAAACTATATTAATTATTTTAAAGTTTTTGAGTCTTAGAATATATCCAACCAAGGATACACAGTCAAGTTATTGTGTTTTAAAGTCACTGTAAATAGTGCTTCTCTCTGTATTGTGCCGCTTGTCTGTCTCTTCATACACAGATTCAATATTGTCTTAATTATAGGAGGGTTTGGCTGGGTGCAGTGGCTCACGCCTATAATCCCAGCATTTTAGGAGGCTGAGACCGGAGGATCACTTGAGGTCGGGAGTTCAAGACCAGCCTGGCCAACATGTAGAAACCCCGTCTCTACTAAAAATACAAAATGAGCCTTGGGTGGTGGTCCATGCCTATAATACCAGCTACTCGGGAGGCTGAGGCAGGAGAATCGCTTGAATCTGGGAGGCGGAGGTTGCGGTGAGCCAAGATTGCACCATTGCACTCCAGCCTGGGCAACACGAGTGAAACTCCATCTTAATTAATTAATTATTTAAAGGAGGTTCATAATATGTGTAGACAACTTTTAGGGCTAGAATACTCTTACTGTTTTCTTTTTTTAAGATTATCCTTTATTTCAGGGTTTTCCTTCTTTTCTTCAAACTGAACTCTGTTGAGCTTCAAAGAAAATGAAAACTAATGGTATTTTTATGGAGACTGCATATTTAACACATTAATTCTTCCCACCCAAAGTAATGGTATGTCTTTCCACTTGTTCATTTCTACATTTGTGTCTTTCAGGGTTGTTTTGGAGTCTTCTGGATATGAGAACATTATAAAAGGTGAAAAAGTAGAAAGGAAATATGAAGGGAGAAATAGAGACAACCATAGTTTCAAGCCTCACTTAGAGAAGAAGGATTGTTCATTTGTTTGATGGTAATTGGGTCAATTGAGGAGTTTGACACAGAGAATAACAGTACCAGACCTGAGTCCAGTCTTAGCTTTAGTAGCAACAAAATGTATCCATCAAATTTATATAGGACCAAATACCAATGAAAGAAATTAGACATAATTGCTGAAAAAATAAATTATATGAGATAATTATCCACTCTACTTAGCCACATGACATGAAAACCTATGCCCTTTAGAGCAAGCACAGTTCCATGCAAAACTGTAGGGAAGTTTTCTCACCCCTTTTTCACATGCTTCTCACATCGTAGCACCCCTCCTTGAAACCATCCTTCTTCTACTATCCTCCAGTTTCCTTCGGATTTGAATGTCCACATCATGCTATGGTCCTTTAGTCAGCTCCTGTGTCAGAAATCAGGGCCCTGCTCTGGGCTCTTCCCTCGTCCTGTAACTATAGTCAAATAAGTTCTGTTAAGTCTGCTTCCTTAAAAGCTCTTAATAATCTCTTCCTCCTTTTCATTGCCATTGCCTATGGCACCATCTTATTCAGAACACCATTTTTCTTACCTATAATGTTGAAAGTAACTCTTCAACAGTCCTGTTGCTTGCTTTATCCCATTGCTGCTTGTTTAACAGATGTGGTGATATTTAGCCTATTTGTAATACCTTCAAATCATCCTATGTGCTGCCATCGACGTAATCTTTAAAATAACAAGATAAATATTTCTGTGTCCTCCATTGTCTAAAGCATGTTTCCAATGTATATTGTAAAAAATGCCAAAGGGTTTCATGACAAATGCTATATACTATATTCTTGGGAGAGCCACAGGGTAAATTGGTTCTAAAGCGCTCTCTCTAGTAGAGGAAATTGTTAAAATGTGATCAGCCTAATAACATCATAATCATGTGATTATGAACAATTTTAACTGTACCTATTATTTTTTTCAAGCTATTGTTTTGCAGTATATTCAACCTATTGTCTCAAGTATATTTTTCAATATACTTGAGAGTATATTGACCTGGAGAGAAAAGTCCAAACTCCTATAACCTTACTATCGTTCTGACCTCATCTCTCACAGCTCCCTCTTATTCCTGGTGTTCTATCACATGATAATGAAATTCGAGAAAACAGTATTTATGTTACTGGGTGTGTGGGGCATTGAGGAAGCATGGAAAATGAGAGGGAAGTGGTAGAAGAATGACTTTTATCATGTGCCTCTAAGAGCAGACATATATGGATTGAGATCCACTTAAAAGGGAAAAGTTAAAAAAAGTCAAAACCCAGAAATCCCCACCATTCTGTGGATGCAATGTATATTTAATTGTCTAATAATAATAAATTTCCCACAATGTCAGACGTTAAGAGTACAAGAAAGAGTTACAAAAAGAAGAAGTTAGGGCTATAAATTGAAAAGTAAGTAGAGTTGAGGAAAATGCTTTGCCAGACTGAAGTTTTCTTCAATCTAGCAAAAAAGGAGACAGGAGCAAAAGAACAAATTGCAAAGGCAATAGAGGGGAGATAATTAGCGTAGCTGATTACTAGAAGAGGATATTTGTATACTTATTTGTATGGTGTGTGTGTGTGTATGTGTGTGTGTGTGTATGTGTGTGTATGTGTGGTGGTACTTGAAAGACAAATTGGAGCAGGGTAATATTTTGATTCTGTGCTCAATTCTCTTAACAATGACTCAGCTTGATAGGCTATTAATGTTTAATAGTCTCATATCTCTCCTATGCTAGCAACAAGAATATCATTCTTCTCACTATAAAATTTTGTAGATCTCATTTGTCTTACGTTTTCACAAATATAACAAATACTTCTTATTCTCACTCTACAGCTCTGTGAACATTCAGAGTAAACCTTCTTAGGATTACTTATGAAAAAGAAAAGAATATTCACTCTATCTTGTATATACAAACCATGTTAACATTATTTCTAGATATAGAACTGACTGTGTATGATTTCAACTGTTATTCTGAACAAATTTAAGTAATTCTTTATTCTCAGCATATTGGCAACATGGAAATGCATTTTAGAGGTGCAGAGGCACAGAGGGAAATTTGAGCAAAATGAATCTGCCAGATATTTCTGCACAGTTTTCGTAATTCATTGTTAGGTCAGGCTTCATGGAGGGCAAAGGTCACATATTTCTTTTTTATACTGAAACAATCACAATATTATTTAAGTTTTTTCATAAAAATGTTTAATTTTATTCCAAAAAAATCTTTAAGTAAGGAGTAAGATTTCTGCATGATCTGTGAAATGAAGGTGGAACAGAATAGAAGGCCTCTTCATATAATGTCACCAAAGCATCCCGAAGTTTTATCCTGCCTGGAAAATTTCTTACACATGATTCTTGTTGCTTAGCTTGAAATTGCACCTAGGAAGAATCTTTTGTTCTCAGTGCTGCCAAAACTTCCATCTTTCAGCAGTGACCTCAGTTTAGCACCTGCTCATAAGATGTGTTTGCACATCGTTGGTACGTTATAGTGACATATATGTTCTCATCTAGGAGATTGTCATAGAATTCAGGAGATGTTAACATTTTTCCATCTGTGTGTGTGAAAGTGACGTTTCCTGTTAATTTTGTTCTCTTGCTGAATTCTCCAAGCAAAAGCCTTCTGTGGGAGGCAGAATGATGTCATTATAGTCATAGCATAAAAATTTTCAACCTTTAGAATGAGACATATTGTGGCATATATATTACTACTTTTAAAAGCAGTGACACAAAAACTTGGAGGATGATGATATCAATTTTATATTTTCAAGTGTGGGGGTTTCCAGGAGACTTGAGAATGACTCCAGGACTCATAGTTCTCCTGGAACATGGTTTTCCACTGTAGCCTTAGAAGAGGAAAGCCCATCTATGGATCCTTATGTTTACGAGAATAGAGACTTCACTGTGCCTTCAGAAAAAAAAAAAAGGGCTGTTTTTAGTAAAATTTTTCATGATTGCATGATTTAAAGCAAAATAAATTAGACTTTTGATTTCAACTCTGTGTTAGTTAGAGTTCTCCAGATAAATGGAACCAATAAGAAGTACATACAGGAAATGGCTCACATATTATGGTGGCTAAGAAGTTCTATGACCTGCTGTCTTCAAACTGGAGAACGATAAATGTCAATGGTGTAATTCAGTCTAAATCTGAAGGCCTAGGAATCAAGAGGAATGATGGTATAATTCCTGGTCTGAATCCAAAGACCTGCCAACCAGGAGCTCTGATGTCTAAAAGCAGGAGAAGATGTCCCAGTTCAAGCAGAAGGAACAAATTCATCCTTCATCTGCCTTCTTGTTCTATTTGTGTCCTCCATGGATTGGATGTTACCTGTCCACATTGGTGAGGGCACATCTTTTTTACTCAGTGTACTTATAGAAATGCTAATCTCTTCCAGAAACACCCTCACAGACATATCCAAAAGTAATATTTTAATAGTTATCTGCATATCCCTTAACCCAATCTAGTTGACACATGAAATTAACCATCAGAAGCTCTGACATGTAAAATGCTTTTACTTTTTAAATACGTTTACTAGACACATGAGAGAACTGAGGTTCCAGAGTACACTGCTACCTTGAAATCTACAGAGACAGGCAAATATGGAGACATGCTTTCAATCTCCTTTTCTGGAGAAGAAGCCACTGGAGTCACAAACTGATAAGAACACTCAAATTATAGTTTTAATTTATTGTTGGAGGCTGAGTGTGGACTACCATGAGAACGAGAAATTCCTGTGAGCCACAATCTTGATGCTCAAAACTCCAAACCCTCAAATACTTTCTTGGGCTTTTCCTGCAGGAACCACACTAAATTCACATGTTGAAAAGTCAAAAAATATCTTCTGTTCTGGGAGGAGAAGGAGAAAATTAGCCAGTGTTAAATACTCGTAGAGTATTCTCCAGACACACACACAAAAGTTTACTCTGTAAGGGTAAGACTTTACTGGAGCCTTACCCACCTAATGATAAGGAAGGCATAAGGAAGCCTTTCCTTCCACTCCAGCATCGTCTGGTCTTTCTGTGACATTTAAGTGGAAAAAAAATCTAAGAACTGTAACTTGTGAAAGTTACAGTCTATGTCTAAAGATCCACTAAAAGACTGAGATTTAATCATGATACTGTAGAATGCTCTTCCTCCCTGACTCCTTACCATCACATCAATAAGGATCCAGTATAACAGTGTTATTTCTCAAAGAGCTGTAAGATAGACTCTATCTAAAGAGTTCGGAGGGATACTAAACACAACAGGGGAGACAAAAACAAGGGCACTCTAGGCATTCAAATTCTCTGGCACCTGCAACTACAACAAACAGTAAACATGGCCCTTCTCCTAGCCACATTATCATAAAACCCCACACTAAAGGTCTACTTACCTCAGTTTCTAACACCTACCTCATGCATCACATTTGACTTTCAACCAAAAAAAAATTACAAAACATAACAAAAGGCAAGAGAAAATGGTCTGAAGACAAAGCAAACATCAGATAAGACTCAGCTATGACCCAGATGTTGGAATCATAAAGGAATTTAAAATAACTGTTACTAATATGTTTGGTATGCTATAAAAAAAGGTAGAGAGCCTAATAGAACAGACAGGTAAATTAAACAGAATGATAAAACCTTCATGAAAGGAAAATGCTAGAAATCAAAGCCATAGTAACAGAAATGAAAAATTCTTTACAAGGGATCATCAGCTGACAAAAGTTAACATGAAGATAAATCATTATACATTTTCCAAACAGAAAAGCAAAGAGAAAAGAGAAAAAAAATTATTAGAAAAAAATATAAGAATCAATAAATGTAACTTACATATAATGAGAATAGCAGAAGGAAAAGAAGGAGAGAAAAGGACAGAGGAAATATTTGAAGGAATAATGGCTGAGGATTTTCCAAAATTAATGGCCAAACCAAATCATAGATCTAGAAAGCTCAGAGAACACTGAGAAAGATAAACACCAATCTAAGCATATTAAACTCAAACTTCAGTAAAAAATGACAAAGAGAAAATTTTGAAAGAAGTCATCAGAAGAAAACAAAATAAAACTTACTTTTCAGGAAAAAGGAAAAGAATAATGGAAGACTTTCCTTCTAAAACTATGTTATCAAAAAGACAGTGAAGTGAAATATTTAGTTTTAAAAGAAAAGCAAAATGAAATCTAAAAGTTTATATCCAGTGGAATTATTCTTCAGACTTGTAGACAAAGTAACAACTTTCTCAGACAAAAATCTGAGGAAATTTATCATCAATAGATCTTCCCTACAAGTAATATTTTAAAAATTATATAGAAGGAAGGAAAATGATATCATTCAGAAACTCACATCTAAATAAAGAAAGGAAGAACATCAGAGGAGGCAAAATTAAAGGCATTAAATAAAATTAAAATATTTTTTCTTATTAATTATAAAAGGTATCTTTTTATTTGGAGTAATTGAAACAATGTATTGTGTGATTATGGTCCTTGGATAAGTTAAACAAATAACAGTAACATAGTGAATAGAAGCAGGTTATCAATGAAACTGAAAACAGAAAACAATAGAGAAAAATCAATGAAATCCAAAGCTGGTTTGGGATGATACATAAAATTGATAAACCCGTAAGAAGGTTAACCAAGAAGAAATAGAGAATACAGAAATTCACAGTATCAGAAAGGAAAGATGTATTATCTGTACTGGTCCCACAAACATCAAAAGAATAGTAAAGAAATATTAACAACATTATGCTTCTTAAATTGGTACTTTATAAGAAATGGGCCAATGCCTTGAAAATTACAAACTGCTGAACTCATACAGGAGATTACCTTCTTTGGATATACCTATGTATATTCAAAAAATTGAATCAATAATTAATAACTTTCCAAAATAGAAAGCACCAGTTAGGTTTACTTTTAGCAAACATTTAATGAAAAAAATACAATAGAAATTGTAGAGAAATAATATTTTTTCATTAAATGTTTGCTAAACGTATCATTTCTCTTCCAAAAGGTAGAAACAGTAGGAATACTTTCTAACATTCTTTGAGGCTGATGCTACCCTAATACCAAAACCAGAAAAAGACCCATTACAAAGAAAACCAGAGCAATATCTCTCATGAACATAGATGCAGAAATTATTAACCTAATATCAGCAAATTAAATTCAACACCATTAAGGAATGATAATAGTAGTCCAGGCCAATATATAAATATTTGCAAAATACATGCCTGAAAAAGACTTGTACCTAAAGTATAGAAATAAGTCTTAAAATGTAATTCTTAAAAAATACGGATTTAAAAATAAAAAGAGAAATTTCATCACAGAACATATACAGATGACAAATAGGTATATAAAAATAATTAACATCATTTTTTATTAGGGAATTTCAAATTAGAGCAACGATGAGATATTGCTGCACACCTAGTAGAATGAGTAAAACTAAAACAATACAAAATGCTCTAACACTAACAAGTGGTGGTGAGGATGTGGAGCAGCAGGAACTTTCATTTATTGTGTGTGGGAATGCAAAATGGTACAGCCAGTTTTGAAGCAGGCTGTTTCTTATAATGCTAAACACAGTCTTACCACATGGTCCAGCAATTGTGCTGCAAGATATTTGCCCAACTCTTTTACAAACTTATGTTCACCCAAAAGCCTACACATGAATGTTTATAAAACCTGTTTTCATTATTATCAGAACCTGGAAACTACCAAGATGTCCTTCAAAAAATGAATGAATAAACAAACTGTGGTATATTCATGCAATGGAATATTACTCAGTGATACAAAGAAAAACACTATTAAGTCATATGAAGATGAGAATGAATCTTAAATCCCTATTTTAGTGAAAGAAGCCAGCCTGGAAAGCCTACATTCTATCATTCCAATTATATGACATTCTGGAAAAGGCAAATAAATCTACAGACAGTAAAAGGATCAGTGATAGCAAGGAGGAATGGAGAAAAAATGTACAGGTAAAGTACAGGGAATTTACAGTGTGGTGAAACTATTCAGTATACTACTACAATGTTAGATACATATTATACATTTGTCAAAATCCATATGAAAGTGCAGTACAAAAGTTAAACAATGTATTTTTAAAGAAATATAAAAAATATCAGAGATCTCGGGATGAAACGCAATGTATGACAAAAATTTGAACTTATTTCAAATATATGAAACAACCACACTGAAAGTGTTAGGAGAAAAGGTTTTTACTTAAGAAATTTTGGAAATGAATGGAATCTGAGACTAGGCAAAAGAACTATGCATAAGCACTACACTCTAGTTAACAAATGTTTTTCCCCAGTAGTTAACAATTTTGATACTGCTATACATTTATGCTGGAGTTAAATAATTACATAAATGGATAGTGGACTGTGGGATCCATCTTTCACACTGTTGGAAGGCGAATTTACAAATAAATGAAGGGAGAAGGCGAGGATCATCAATGTGGTAATGGATTTACATTGGAGACATCAGTATAAGTCACGTTTAGCTTACTATAGGTACATGTGATAATGTTTATAGATATCTGTATATACATGGATTAGAATGCACATATATATATTGTTTAGCTCTGTCAGCTGAGAGTGTCTAAAAAATGACATTTCACTGGACAAATGTACACTGAGTACCCAGATCTTAGTTTCTAATACAATGTTCCAATAGAAGAAATCAGAGTTCCATAGATAAATGACTGATTGTAGGTTTGGGGCTGGAAATATGCACGATGCACCTGGATCATCTCATAGCACCTAAAGCATGAGAGGGTTAAACACACACACACACATACACACAAACAAACACATACATACATAAATACACACTGGTGGGGCTCTGTCAAAGAGACACAGGATCCAATGGAAAGAATTCTCAAAATGAGTAAAGAAAAGCATTGAATTTTAGCCAAAATATAAAATAAATATGCATAAATCTTCACTTATTGAATAAGTAAAGACATGGTGGAACAAAAACAAAACTTGAAGAATACCAAATAATGTGTGTAACTGCTTCACTCTCAAGAAGATAGAAGCACAATTCTCTAGTTTTAAAGTGAGGGCTATGCATAGTGACTCTTTTTCAAAAATGTATAGTATAGAAAGGAATAAAAGTAGTTGCCTTACTGTGGAGAAATTTGAGAACTACTGCCTCAGTTGATGATCAAGGTAAACATCAACAGTGATAAATCATGTTGACAGTATGTGCCATTGATATGATGCAATGAAAATGGTACATGTATGGTCTTACTCCCCAAAAGACATAACCTCAGTGTTTTAAAATGTGAGAAGGACATGAGATTTGGGAGAGGCCAGCAGTAGAATGATATGATTTGGCTTTGTGTCCTGACCCATATCTCACAAATTGTGTCTCAACTTGTAATCACCACGTGTCAAGGGTAGGAACTGGTGGGAGGTGATTGAATCTTTGGGGTGGTTTCCTGCCATACTCTTCTTGTGATGGTGAGCAAATTCTCATGAGATCTGATGGTTTAAAAATGTGTGGCTGTTACCCTCTCACTGTCCCTCTATCCTGCCACCATGTAAGATGTACCTTGCTTCCTCTTCTGCCATTATTGTAAGTTTCCTGTGGCCTCCCAGTCATGCTTCCTGTTAAGCCTGTGGAAATGTGAGTCAATAAACCTCTTTTCTTCATAAATTACCAAGTCTCAGGTAGTTCTTTATAGCAATGTGAAAATCGACTAATACAGAACATTGGTACCAAAAGAAGTGGAGTATTGCTATAAAGATAATTTAAAATGTGGAAGTGATTTTGGAACTGGGTAATGGGCAGAGGCTGGAAGAGTTGGGAGAGCTCAGAAGAAGACGAGAACACATGGGAAAGTTTTGAACATCCTAGAGACTTGTTGAATGGCTTTGACCAAAATGCTGATAGTGATATAGACAATGAAGTCCAGGGTGAAGTGGTCTCAGATGGAGATGAGGAACTTATTGGGAACTGCAGCAAAGGTCAGTCTTGCTGTGCTTTAGCAAAGAGACTGGTAGCATTTTGCCCCTGCCCTAGAAATCTGCAGAAATTTGAACTTGAGAGAAATGATTTAGGGTGTCTGGTTAAAGAAATGTCTAAGTAGCAAAGAGTTCTAGATGTGGCATGGCTTTTTCTAAAAATGTACATTCATATGCATAAAGAAAGAGATGATCTGAAATTGGAACTTATGTTTAAGAGTGGAGCAGGGCATAAAAGTTTGGAGAATTTGCAGCCTATGTGGGAGAAAAGAAAAACAATTTTCTGGGGAGAAATTCAAGCTGGCTGCAGAAATTTTCATAAGTAGTGAGGGCCAAATGTTAATAGTGAAGACAATGAGGAAAATGTCTCCAGGGCATTTCAGAGATCTTCATGGCAACCCCTCCCATCACAAGCCTAGAGGCTAGGAGGGAAAAATGGTTTCATGGGCCAGGATCAGGGCCCCACTACTCTGTGGAACCTCGGGACATGGTGTCCTATTTCCCAGCAACTCCAGCTCTGGCCATGGCTAAAAGGGGCCAACATACAGCTCAGACCATTGATTCAGAGGGTGCAAACCCCAAGCCTGGGCAGCTTCCACATGGTGTTGGGCCTGCAGGTGTGCAGAATATAAGAGTTGAGCTTTGGGAGGCTCTGCCAATTTCAGAGGGTATATGGAAATGCCTGGATGTCCAGGCAGAAGCCTGCTGCAACGGTAGGGCCCTCATGGAGAGCCTCTGCTAGTGCAATGCAGAGGGGAAATGTGAGTCTAGTGCCCCCACAGACAGTCCCCACTGGAGCACTGCCTAGTGGAGCCATGAGAATCTGGCCACTGTCCTCAAGGGCCCATAATGGCAGATCCACTGACAGCTTGCACCATGCTCCTGGAAAAGCCACAGGCACTCAATGCCAGTCAGTCAAAGAAGCTAAGGGGTCTGTACCTTGCAGGGCCACAGGACCAGAGCTGCCCAAGGCCTTGGAAGCCCACCCCTTGCATTAGTGTGCCCTGGATGTGCGACATGCAGTCAAAGGATATTTTGGGTCTTTAAGATTTAATGGCTGCCCTATTGGGTTTTGGACTTGTATGAGACCTGTAACCCTTTGTTTCGGCCAATTTATCTCATTTGGAATGGCATCATTTACCCAATGCCTGTACCTCCATTGCATCTTGGAAGTAACTAACTTGCTTTTGATTTTATAGGCTTATAGGCAGAGGGACTTCCCTTGTCTCAGATGAGACTTTGGACTTGGACTTTAGGGTTAATGTTAGAATGAGTTAAGACTTTTGGGGACTATTGGAAAGGCATGATTGTGTTTTGAAATGTGAGAAAGACATGAAATTTTGGATGGGTCAGAGACAGAATGATACAGTTTGGTTTTGTCTCCCTACCCAAATCTCATCTTGATTTGTAGTGTCCACCTGTCAAGGGAGAAACCTGGTGGGAAGTGATTGGATCATGGTGGTGGTATTCCCCCATGCTGTTCTCAGAATAGTGAATGAGTTCTCATGATATCTGATGGTTTAAAAGTGTGTGGCAGTTCTCCACATTGTTCTCTCTATATCCTGTCATCATGTAAGATGTGCCTTGTTTCCCCTTTGCCTTCTGCCATTATTGTAAGTTTCCTGAGGCCTCCCAGTCATGCCTCCTCTTAAGCCTGCATAACTGTTAGTCAATTAAATCTCTTTTCTTCATAAATTACCCAGTCTAAGGGATTTCTTTATAGCAGTGTGAAAATGGACTAATACATTCAGTTTGATAACAAGAGGTATATTAGACAAATCCCAATAGGCATTTTACAAAATACCCAATCCATAGTTCCCCAAACTGTCAAGGTCATCAAAACAAGAGAACTCTGATAGCTGTCAAAGTGTAGAGTAGCCTAAGGAGGCTTGATAACTAATGTAGTGTGATATCTTAGATGGGGTTCTGAAACAGCAATAATGAAAAAATATTTGGTAAAAACTAAGGAAATCTAAATAAAATGTGGACTTTAGTTAAAAATAGTGTATAAATATTAGTTCATTAATTGTAACAATTGTACTATGCAAATGTAAGATGTTAATAATATGGGAAACTAGATAAACAGTTTACGGAAAATCTCTGTACTCTCCTCATAATTTTCTGCAAATTTGAAAGTGTTCTAACAATAAAATTTTATTAATAAAATATTACTTAATTCATATAGAATAGAAAAAAGCCTAAGAATTATTACATAAATTAAAAGTATTACATCAAACCAAAAAATATATAATAATAATTAAAATTATCCTGAGAAATAAACAGTTTTAGAACTAGTAATCTGTGTAGAGGTGACAAAAATCTTCCCCCTTTGTGTTCTATGTATCAAGGTAAATGAAATAATACATTATTCCACATAATATTTCTATCTTTAATTTTACTGTGTGATTCATATTTTTGCCATTAGAAGTCTAAACTATTTTGTGTTTCAAATAACATTTCCCCTTATTATAAAATTAATACATATTCATTGTAGAACATTTAGAAAGTACAAAAAATTATAAAGAAGAAAATAATAACTCACATTTGTACCAATCAGAGGTAAGTTTTTAAGGTTTTAGTACTTCATTTTCTAGCCATAACACTTTATTTTACTAAAGTATTTAAAATGTTATATAGAATAAGCATTTTTATATTAATATGATAGTATTTAAAATATTACTAAACCTCCTTTAGTGAATTCTGTCCATTTTTGTGTGTGTGCCCTAGAGACTGAGTATACTCTACCACTGGGCATGTATTTTTGGGAAATGCAAATAACTTTACATATAATTATGTTAGTGAAAAGCTATCATATAAATTATACCTACATAATGACATTTTGACTGAACGCATTTGCTAGTCAAATAGAATAAGTCAGCTGAGTCTTAAAACTATCCAAACTGACTGACATCCTAGACATAGAGTCACTTTGTTTGAAAATCTTTTTCACTTGTGAAGGAATCATCCATTTGATAAATATTTGCAAGTCTATTATATGCAGGCACTATTCTAGGCTCTGTATACAACAGCTAACTAAACTGACATGGTTCCTGACTTCACAGAACCTTCTAGTGAAGTTGAGGGGAGGTAAATTGCATTTGTTTGTGAGTAATATCATATAGTAATAATTGCTACTGAGAAAAATAAAGAGAGAAGTATCATAGCGAATGAGTATGCATGGTCAAGGCAGGAGGAGTGCTCTCTGATCATAGGATTTTGGGGGTTGTATTGTCAGAATGCAGGGTAGTCCAGGGCATCTTATAATTACAGAGGAAAGAGCAAAATGATCAGCACCAACTCAGGTTGTAATTTTTGCAGGGTGGTAGTATGGAGACCTTTCCATGAATACCATAAATTCAGAAGCCTCTTTTAACTTCTGTCCTGGTGACATGAAAGAGGGGAAAACAAACCATTTTGAAATATGCCAGAGCATTCTGTTTTCTTAACAAGGAATGCCCTCAGGAGGATTTTTTTTTAACAGAGCCTTACCTATTGGGGTTATGTCAGGACCTAATTGATCTTGGGGAAGGGAGATATCCAGCGTCACCAACCTCTAGCCATTCTCTTCCACCTAAGTAGAGGGAGAGAAAATTAAGAAGCATTTGGGAAGTTTATAGCCCAGAGGTACAGGCTTATTAAGAAATTAAAACAATTATGAAACTATAGAGTCTTATGATTTTCACTATATTACTAAAGACATATTTACCATGATTTCTTTCCTTTTCTTTTCTTTTCTCTTCTCTTCTTTCTTTCTTTCTTTTTCTTTTCTTTTTTTTGGCCAGAGTCTCACTCTGTCACTAGACTGGAGTGCAATGACATGATCTTGGCTCACTGTGGTCTTCGCCTCCTGGGTTCAAGTAATTCTCCTGCTTCAGTCTCTCAAGTAGGTGGGACTAGAGACACATGTCGCCACACCCAGCTGATTTTTTTTTTTGCATTTTTAGTAGTGATGGTGTTTCACCATGTTGGCCAGGATGGTCTTGATCTCCTGGCGTCGTAATCCAACCGCCCCAGACTCCCAAAGTGCTGGGATTATAGGTGTGAGCCACCACACCCAGCCAACCATGATTTCTTTTACTCAGTACATCATGCTAACCTTTCAAAAAAAAATTACAACGCATACTAATAGGCAAAACAACACATTTTATAACATTGAATAAAGTATCAGAATCAGAATCAGATGTGATGGGAATGTGTTAGAATTATCAGACTAAGAATTTTTAAAAGAAAAAACTATGATAAATATGCTAGGGGGTTAAATGGAAAAGTACACAATGTGAAAGAAGATATGAATGATATAAGCATAGAAATAGAAATTCTAAGAAAAAAATTAAAATGCTACAGATAAGAAATGTTGCAATGGAAATGAAAAATGCCTTTGAATGGAAACATGTCTTTGATGGGAAAAAAATCTCTGAGTTTTAGGCGATGATAATAAAAACCCTCAATTCCAAAAAACAAAGAAAAAAAGACTGGAAAAAATAATACCTAAGAACAGAATGTCCAAGAGCTGTGGGACAACTACTACAGATGTAACATATGTTTAATGCTAATACCAGAGGAAAAGAAAGAAAAAAAAACAGCAGAAGCAATCTTTGAAGCAATAATGGTTGAGAATCTTTCCAAATTAATGCCAAACACCAAACCACAGATCCAGAAAACGAAGAGAACAGTAAGCCGAACAAAAGACAAAAAAAAAAAAAAAAAAAAAAAAAAAAAAAAAAAAAGCTACACCTAGATAAATAATATTTAAACTTCAGGACATAAAAGATAAAGGAAAAAAAAAAACTCAGAAAAGAAAAAAACATCTTACCTATGGAGAAGCAAAGATAAGAATTGCATCCAACCTTTCCTCAGAAACAATGCAAGCAGTAAGAGAGTAGAGTGACATGTTTTTATAAACCAACCTAGAATTCTGACCATGTGAAATTATTCTTTGAAAATGAAAGAGAAATAAATACTTAACTCAAACAAAAATACATTGAGGGATTTTTTTTTTTGACTAGTAGATGTGCCATATAAGAAAAATTAAAAGAAAAATTAAAAATTAAAAGTTTTTTAATTAAAAATTAAAAAACCCCCTTCAGAGAGAGGGGGTATGATATACATCAGAAACTTGGGACTACATAAAGAAAAAGCATGGGGAAAAAAATAAGTAAAGGTAAATTTTTTATAAATTTGTTTTTAACGTTCTTAATTTAACAAATAGCAGTTTGTTCAAAATAATAATAGCAGTAATATATTTGATTGTATATGCTTATGTATAAAGGAAATAAATGATAACAACAATAGAAAAAACTGGAGAAAGGAATTAGAATTTTTATCATATGCTACTTGTCTTACAAGTATTTTACAGTGCTATTTGAAAGTAGACTTAGATTAGTTATACATATCTATGGTAAACTTGAGGACAACCACTAAAACGAATTATAATTATATGTTAAGAATGGATAGAAACTAAAATCAAATAAAATGCTCAATTAACCCTACAAAGGAAAGAAAAAGTGTAAAGACTAAAATAAGAACAAAGGCAATAAACACAGAAAACAGTAACAAATACAGTAAATATTAATCAAACTATATCAATTGTTACTTTAAAAATCAGGAGTCTAAATACATCAATTAAAAGACTAAGATAGTAAAAGTGGATCAAAAATCAAGAACTAATATATGATGCCAATTCATTGTATATTCACAAATATAAAGATGCATAGCTATTTAATGTACATGGAAGGAGAAAAATATACCATGCTAACAATACTCAAAAGAAAGTGAGAATAGCTATATTAATTTTAGACAAAGCAGACGTTAGAGAAAGGAAAGGTATCAGGGATAAAGAGGGGCATTAAATAAGGATAAAAAGGAAAATACTGCAAGAAAACATAACAGTCCTTGGTGTGTATGTGCCTAGCAACAACGTGTCAAAACACGTGAAGAAAGAACAGATAAAACAGCAAGGAGAAATAGTTGAATACACTATTACAGTTGGAGATTTTAACACATATCTATTATAAATCTATCAATCGACAAACCAATTGAGCAGAAAATCAGTAAAGATATAGTTGAATTTAAGTAGCATCATTAATCAACTGGACATAAATAATATCTATAGACTATTTCATTGAACAACAGAGTACACATTGTTCTCAAGAATACATGAAACATTCACGAAGATAGACCACATTCTGAGCCATAAAACATATAATAACGAATTTTGAAGAACAGGAATGATGCAGTATCTGCTCTGATACCACAGTGCAATTAAACTAAAAATAGATTACAGAAATAAAGCTGGAAAATTCTAAAATATTTGGATATTAAATAAGTCATTTCTAAATAACAATTGCTTCCAAGAAAAAAAGTCACAAAATAAAGAATATTTAAAGTAAATTAAAATGAAAATACAACTCATTAGAATGTGTAGGATGTAACAAAAGCAGCATAGAGGAAAGTTTACAGCATAGAATGTGTATAACAGAAAAGAAGAAAGATTTAATATCAATTATTTCAGCTTCTATCTTAAAATATTAGGGAATAAAAGAGCAAATTAAATCCAAATAAGCAGGAGAAAGGAAATAAAAACCAGAGCAGTAATCAACAAATTGCAAACAGGAAATCGATAGAAGAAAATCAGTGACACCAAAAGTTGATTCTTTGATAAGATCAATAATATTGATAAACCTCTAGCCAGGTTACCTAAGAAAAAAAGAGAAAAGACACAAAACACTACTATCAGAAATAAAAGAGGAGACATCACCTTAGATACAATTGATACTAAAGTGGTAATCAAGTCATATTATGGATAACTCTATGCCCACAGATTTGGTAACTAAATAAAATGAACAAATTCCTTAAAAGATATACCTGCCAAAGTCCACACAGTGGAAATTAAACAATATAAATTGTCTTACATCTATTAAAGAAGTAGAATCCGTAATTAGTATTCCTACAAAACAGAAAACACCAATCACAGTTGGTTTACGTTGAATTCTACCAAACATTTGGAAAAAAATTAAGCAAATTATCTACAATTTCTTCCAGAAGGTGTAAGCAAAGGGAATACTTACAAACTAATTCCATAAGGCCAGCATTGCCTGGATACCAAAAGCAGACGAAGACATTATGAATAAAGAAAACTTTAAATCAATATCACTCGTGAACATAGATGTAAAAATTCTCAAAATATATTAGCAAATCCAATGCAATATATTTAAGAAGAATTGCGCACCATGACCAATTGGGGCTTATCCAAGCATGCAAAGCTCATTCAACATTTGAAAGTCTGTTAATGCAATCAATTACAGCAACAAGTTAAAGAATAAAAATCATATGATCATATTCACAAATTCAAAAAAGTCATCTGACAAAATCCAACTTCCATTCACGATGAGAACTCTTGGGAAGCTAGGAATAGAGGGAACTTCCTCTCTTGACTGAAAAAGAAAAATAGAAAAATCTACAGTTAATGTAGTACTTAATGGTGAGAAACTCAAGGCTTTCCCACTTAGATAAGGAACAAAACAAGATATTCTCTCTCACCACTGCTTTTCAACATTATACGGGAAGTCCTAATTACTGCAATAAGACAAGAAGAAAAGAAAGGAAAAGAAAATGTATACAGATATAGAAAGAAAAAATAAAACTCTCTTAGTTTGCAAATTACATGATTATCTATGTAGAAAATTTTTAAAAATTGACAAAAAATCTCTTGGAACTAACAAACAATTTTACCAAGGGTGCACGATATAAGTTTAGTACGTAAAAGTCAGTCATTTTCATATACCAGCAACTAAAAGTGAAATTTGTAATTAGAAACACATTACTATTTGGTTATCACTAAAAAATGAAATACTTAAGTATAAACCTAATAAAATACATACAAGATCTCTATGAAAAAAACTACAAAACTCTGATGAACAACACAAACAAAAATCTAAATAAAATTTAGAGAGACAGTCCATGTCCATGGACAGTAATACTCCATATAGTCACGATGTCAGTTCATCCCATCCTGAACTATAGATGCAATACAATCCCAATAAAATCCCAGCAAGTTTTTTTTTTTGATATTGACAAACTGTTCTTAAAGTTTATATAGAAAGGCAAAAGACCCAGAATAACCAACTCAGTATTGAAGGGGAAGAACAAAGTCAGAGAACGAACAGTCCAATGACACAATGCTTGCTATTAAGCTACACTAATCAAGACAGTGTGGCATTGGTGAAAGAATATACAAATAGATCAATGTAACACAACAGAGCCCAGAAATAGAACCATATTAACATGGTCGACTAATATTTAACAAAGGATTAAAGGAAATGCAATTAGGCAAAGATAGTCATTTCAACAAATAGGGGTGGAACAACTAAACATGCACACGCAAAAAGAAAAAAAAATCTATATATAGATCTTAAATCCTGTGCAAAAATTAACTCAGAATGAATCATAGACCCAAATGTAAAATTCAAAACTACAATACTAAAATTCAAAACTTCTACTCTGTGAAATCCAATGTGAAGAGAATAAGTCAAACTAAAGATTTGGAGAACAATTTTTGCCAAAGACATATCTGATAAACATCTGTTATCCAAAATATACTAAGAACCCTTAAAACTCAACAATAAGAAAATAAACAACCTGAATAAAAATCAACAAAAGACTTGAACAGACTCTCACCAAAGAAGATATGCAGATGGCAAGTAACCACGTGAAAAGGTGTTAGACATCATATTTCACTGGGAACTGCAAATTTAAACAATAATGAGTCACCACCATACACTTATTAGAATGACCAAAATTTAAAGCACTGACAATACCAAAGGTTAGTGAGGATATGGAGCAACAAAATTCTCATTTATAGCTGATGAGAATTCAAGGTAACTTTGAAAGACAGTTTGGCAGTTTCCTACAAAATCACACTCTTGCTGTACAATCCAGCAATGGTGCTCCTTGATATTTACCTAATGAATTTAACTTTATTTTCACACAAAATCCTGCACATGCATGTTTTTTGCAGCTTTACTCATAATTGTCAAAACTTGGAAGCAACCAAGATGTCCTTTACTAGGTGAATGGATAAACTGTGGTAGATTCAGACAATGGAATATTACTCAGTGCTTAAAAAACTAAACTATGATGGCATGAAAAGACATAAGGAAACTTAAATACATATTACTAAGTGAAAGAAGCCAGTCTTAAAAGACTAACATACTATATAATTCAAACTACATGCCATTCTGGAAAAGGAAAAACTATGGAAACAGTAAACATATAAGCGGTTGCCAGGGTTTAGGGGAGAGATAGAGATAAATAGGCGAAGCATGGAAGATTTTTAGAGCAGTGAAACTATTGTAGAGTACTACAATGGTAGATATATGTCCTTATATATTGTCAAAACTGTAGAATGTACAGCACCAAGAGTAAACCCTTACATGAACTATGAACTTTGAATGGTAATAATGTGTCAGTATAGGTTAGGTTCATTGACTATAACAAATGTACTGCTGTGGTGTGGGATGTTGATAGTGTGTGAAAACTCTTTGTACTTTCTTTTCAATTTTCCTCTAACCTAAAACTTCTCTAAAACATAAAGTTTATTGGTTGAAAAATTACATGCCATGGCTGAGTTTTCTTAATAATATTCTGATGAAAGAAAAAAGGGTCAATAAAATAGTTTAATTTTTCAGACTTTTAAAACATACATTGCCATAAAACATAAAACTTTATAGGTACTGAAACATATAATTTATTTACATATGGATTTACAATTGAATTTCCAATTTATATAATAAAAACAATAGGAAATTGTCAGTTATTTAAAAAATGAAATTTCTACACCATTAACCAAGGTATTTCAGATCATATTAGCAATTGAGATCAAACTGAAACACATGACGAGGTTTGTAAATGTTGGTAACAAATTGAGCAGAGTTTAAAAGAGATTTAAGTTGCCATTTGAGATAAGGTTTGTGACTTATAGTTTAGGTTGGAAACGGTTGGTTATTTTTATTCCGTAGTTTGAACTCAGTGAAATGAAGCAGTATATGATGAATTTCTCTTAATGTAGTTTTAAAGTTTCTAGCCTTTCTAACCTGAGTAGCTATATATGAAACCAGAAGCCATTCTGAAAGCTATGAAGAAGTTTCTTCCATCCAAAGGAAAATGTTCTACACAGTAAACAATTATCAACAATTTCTACTGGGAGCTTTAAGCAATTTATTTTTCTTTACCTGCTTTCTCATTGTTTTCTTCCTATACCATCATTCACATGATTCCAGATCTGTTATTTTCTTCTAGGATCGGGCTGGTTGACCAATGACATTAAAGTGCAAAGTACTGAGGTAATGGAATCAAAGCAGATGCCATCCTTAGCTATATGTGCTCTTACTGATAGGGCAATACACAAACCATTTTCTCTTCTTTCTTTACATTTCAGTCTGGAAGAATACAGAAAATGCTTAAGTTTGTTCATTTATCCATTCACTCAATGATGATTTATTAAGCACCTATTACGTGCCTGATCCTCTTCTGGAATATAATAATAAGCAAAAGTGGAATCACTTTGCCCTTATGGAGGTTGTTATTGGTTGGAAGAGATGCACATTAATCAAATAATCACATACAACGATAAGGGCTAGGAAGAGACAGTGTGTACGTGTGCATAATAAGAATTTGGCTCAGGGAAGTCAAAGAAATACTGTCCCTAAGGAAGTGAAAGTTGAGCTGGAGTCAAAGATTAAGTAGAAGTTAACTGTTGGAAGAAGAAAGAAAAGAGGATTCCAGGCAGAAAATACTGAATTAAATACGTTGTCATATGTAGAGCTTAATATGATGAGTGTACTGCTGACATATAACAGTACATAATAGAATAATTACTTATACAAATGCTACAACATTGCATTAAAATGTATTTCGAACTCCAGATTTAAATTGGCTTTTTTTTTTTTTTTGAGCCAGTCTCGCTCTGTCGCCCAGGCTGCAGTGTAGTGGCGCGATCTCGGCTCACTGCAAACTCCGTCTGCCGGGTTCACCTCATTCTCCTGCCTCAGCCTCCCGAGTAGCTGGGACTACAGGCGCCCGCCACCTCACCTGGCTAATTTTTTTTTAGTAGAGATGGGGTTTCACCGTGTTATCCAGGATGGTCTTGATCTCCTGACCTCGTGATCCGCTGGCCTCAGCCTCCCAAAGTGCTGATATTACAGGCGTGAGCCACCGTGCCCGGCCTCTGTTTTTTTTAAATTTATTATTATTATTATTTTAGATGGAGTTTCATTCTGTTGCCCAGGCTGGAGAATGGAGGTGTGATCTCGGCTCACTGCAAACTCCGCCTCTGGGTTGAAGCCAATTCTCCTGCCTCAGCCTCCCGAGTAGCTGGCATTACAGGGACATGCCACCACTCCTGTCTGATTTTTGTATTTTTAGTAGATACGGGTTTTCACCATGTTGGCTAGGCTGGTCTCGAACTCCGAACCTCAGGTGAGCCACCACCTCAGGGATGGGCTCATAAGTGGGTCTTTATTCTTTTCCAGTTTTCTAGATATAGTTGAGATACTTTCATATAATAGAAATGCTTTACAAAAAAGCAAAGTAGCTGAATTACTTCTACTGTGTTTTACTAAATAGCTGTATGAAACAAGGATTTCATTATTCAAAATAAGTTTAGAATTCAACACCTTATTTTTAATCAATGTAAACTTGTTTTTCTCAAAAATATGATATTATTTTAAAAGTCCCATTTATAACGTACCATTCTTGGCCCAGAGCACAGCCTTATAAGGGCAGGGGGTGCTCTAGCCTTGGAGGAACCTCTCAACCAGTCAGAATGCTCATTATCAGTCTAATTATCCCCTGATAATTGGCCTGCCTGTAAGAATAATAGTCTGGGATGACTTAACTCAGTGCTGACATATTCACAGCATCCTACACGCTGCATTCTAAACTTCTTAACTTTTCCTTAAATATGGGCAGAATCTGATTTTAGCTGTCAGCATACTTTATTTGCTCAACATTTAACTTCCTATGAACACTGAAGACCCACTCTGCTGAGACCAGAGTACTCCTTGTTTGTACTAAACTTTGTAGTGTCGACAATAAATCTTACATAACGTCCAGCTTTCTTATTTTGTCTGTATACGACATTGTCCAAAAAGACAAGCCTCCCTTCTTGGACTCTGTGAAATTTACTCGTAGGATAATGCCGTTAGAATGGAGTCACTTGGCTTGTTAATGCTTACCAGCATTTCAACACTTCTAGATGGCTGGCTGATGTCCAAATGAGACTAGGGAATGGCCAAGGAAAGAAATAGTGATGGAATGTTTCAGTGGATAGCGTATTTGCTTTTGTGTGTTTCTTGAAATAATTAGGTTGAATTAGATTAATGCTCATGGTATAGTGCTTTAAAGTTTCCAATTTGAGATGAAAATGTCCTCATTTTTATGTCTAGTGTTCCTGAAAACTTGTTAGCAGGATGAGGATGTTTGTATTCCTTAGGTCTCTCTTTTTTTTTAGTTGCATAAATTCATCTGTTTAATAAATAGTTCACACACTGGCCAGAAACCAAGTGGACAAACTGTATTCACTAACCCTTTAATACTTGGCTCCTTTGTATAATGACCCAGCCCATTATTAGATAATGAAAGAGTGTATGAGAAAGTGGAAGATTATTTATGATGGAAACAAAATGAAACTAATGGGACAAGATTTGAAAGCTGTGATGCATGAAAGGTGCTATGCAGGCAGCTCTGGCACCATGACAAACACAGATAAAGGCTCAGTGGGAAGCAACAGTGTGAACATGACTATGAAGAAGAAAGAATGGATTTCCTGAATGAATCCTTGCCATCTGGTGTTTGTTTAATACACAATGAAGGTCAAATGGCTACTGATCCTTTTTTCTATAGTCCAGTGACTACAAGAATGAGAGGAATCAATGAGTTTATCGATATGTCTGGAAATGACTCACCATATGATCTGATTGGGTCAATAAAACTCAAGTAACTTGTCATTACTCTTTCAAATGTGGTTTGGATATAGGACTAAAATTCTGTATTTATTTTAAAAGCCAGTTTGCTGAATCAAATGTGACAGGTACTTTTTTTCTAGATTAATGTCATGAAGCGTTTGATTTTATATGTATGCATGCATCATAGGAAAGTCAGGAGGAACATTTCTCATAAAGCTAAATGTTTCTCTAATCTTCAAACAGATCTGTTCACCACTTTTTTCCGTCGAATGGTGGTGGATCAAATAAATCTTTTTTCCTCCACTGTGCCTTTTTCTCTATATGAGATTGATTACAAACCTATTTTATGTAATTATTCCTAGGGGACCTATTAACTTTTGGTGAAATATGTTTATTTAATCATTATATGTAAACAGCATAAGCTTTGGGTATGTCATATGTAAATGGAATGTATTATTTTATATTATGTTCCCTTTCCTACAGGTTGTTTCAATAATGTACCTCCACAGTGTGATCTTGGAACTCTTATCCTCTACTGCTGCAGTTGCAGGGTTTTCTGTTGAGTTCTTTTCTAAAGACTAAAATAAAAGATACATTTCTCACATTAATATTTCTCAGCTGCCATGAAAACAGGGATAGGAGAAGCCAAAAATAGAGGAGCCAGCTGTGGGAGGCTGCTTTTTTTTTTTTTTTTTTTTTCTTCAGGACAACTCAGAAAAGTCTTTCAAATTCATTTCATAAAGAGTGTGTTAACGCAAATACTGTTTTATGTGCCTGCATGCTATAGTTTAGCAGCCTATATATACTCAGCTGTATCACGGTAAATGTTATCTAATAGAATTATAAAGTTTTTCTCTGTGGTAGATCCATTTAGGATTCTTTACCTCTTCTCTTGAAAGTACTCTGTTTTCTGATGCTAGCTAATTAAAGTAGGAGAGGGGTGATTATGAAAAAAATCCTCTTCTTCCTCAAGTAGACCCAATGTGTTTTATTCTAGTGCCACAAATTTTATTGTTGTTGTGACTTTTTTCCCCTGAATATCAAGTATTACATGATCTCCTGACTATGTAAAACAAAACAAAACAAAACAAAGCAAAAACATCACTCGAGCCTGTAGAGGCACCATGTTTAATATATTGGCCTTCTTCATTTTTTATTCATTTTTTTTCTTTAGGTAACTTAGGTAATAATGTAAATACAATTTTATTACATACTATTTTTGCCCAACATTTTTTCCATAAAACATTATGTCCATGAAGCCTTTTCTGATCTATTCTTTTACCCAGGTAGAATGGCTATTCCTTCCTTTGTGCAACCACTGTACTGTGGAGCTATATGCTAACATTTAGAATAGTGTTTTTAACTCGATTAAAAACTCCAGAGATTTTTAACCTCTAGTACCTTTAGTAGAGTTTTTAAAATTTTTTATTCATCGAATTTAAATACTTAGAAAGTCTTATATGTGTTTAGCAACATAAAAAATAGGCATCTAAGGTTAAACGTATAGACAAGAGTAGATATTCTTCTGACACTTAGAATTGCCCATCTACTGAAGATGTTAAGACAGTCGGTTAATAAGACAGAAATGTTGTAAAATTGTTTCCTATACCTGGTGGGAATTTAAATTATACAATGTAGAAGTGCCCTTAAAACTTCAAGATACTAATATTCTGTTGGGTTGACAGATTAACTGCTTAGTGGCTGGGCATGCCTAGCCTTGCCATATAATGTCAGTGAAGTTGTATGATTCATTACTGGATATGAAATGACATTAGCTTTTTTTGACATACTGGCCATTATTTAAAGGTCCATATACATTCACCTGGTCTCAGAAGTCTGTTAGTAGCAAGTGCCATTCATGTAGGTTGACAGGCCAGCAGGGCAGTGGATGCTCTGCTTACACTTCGAGGTAACTTACAAGATAACTGGATTTAGATGGGGCTTGAAAATTCTGAATAGAGAAATGACTTTCAGATTAATTGCCTTAGATTTTATCAAGGTGAAAGGTGCAATAGAAATGTCAAAATGTGATTACTGTTATTATATTTTCTGTTATCAACCAATAGCTTTACTTCTTATGACTCATTTATTCAAAAGTTGGCATAAAACTAAGAAGCAGCTCTATATTCAAACTTTGAATAAAGAAAATTTGGGATTTATTCAGCATAAATAGACTTTATCATATATAATTTTTGTCAGATCCACGAATTTTCACTCTATGGCTATTTTGTCTGCTGTTCTTTTTTGAAACAAAAAATATGTGGGTACATATAGTTTTAACAGACGAATGTTGGGATTATGCAAATAACTAGTAATTTTAACTTTAGGAAATCTATTATGTCTCTACTATACTTGCGGGTCATTTTTTAGGATATGATTCATTAGATTAAAATGTATTTCTTCATCCATTTTTCATGACTCTTTTCCTTTGGTTAGTAAAGGCTGACATTAAAAAATATTACGCCTGAAAAAAATAACCTTATATCAAACTATCTTAGCAAAAACAATTGCCTGAATCATTGGATCCTGGCAATCCACTGTGACCAACACAAGTCATAATCCCTTAGTCATATTTACTAAAGATATCCGCTTCTCAGAGTTAGCTTCCTATGTTCTTCCACAGCTTTTGATAACAAGTATAAACTAAGAAGAACATTTTCTAGTTTTAAGTACACTGAAGAGTTCATAGTTTTCCGTAACAACCAATTATAAGAGAAAGATAGTTGATTTGTACTCATGGGATTAAATTGTATTAAATCTGAGAGACCTATTTCCTTAAGCACACCCTGAAGGCATTTATGTCTGGAGCTTACAGGTTTTTAGTATTTTGCATTGACAAGTCACAGAAGTTATAAATTCCATTTTAGAATACCATTGATTTGTGTTACCTGAACCCTATGCCTCCCTCCCTGTGGACATATTTTATTTAAGGTTGCATTTTCTCAAAAGGGTCCTATGCAAGATACATCAGAAACAGACTCTTTGTTATATTATTAGTGTTATTATTATTATTATTTATTATTTTCCTCTGGGCTGGTCTTGAAAGCTTAAAATTCCATGGCTTTGCTTCCTTGAAAAATTATTTGTGCAATATCCCTTTGTTTTTTTAGATGGAGTTTCACTCCTGGTGCCCAGGATGGAGTGCAACGGCGCAATCTCGGCTCACTGCAACCTCCGCCTCCAGGGCTCTAGTGATTCTCCTGCCTCAGCCTCACCGAGTAGCTGTGATTACAGGCATGTGCCACCATGCTGACTGATTTTGTTGTATTTTTAGTAGAAATGCGATTACAAGCATGTGCCACCATGCTGGCTAATTTTGTTGTATTTTTAGTAGAAATGGGGTCTCGAACTCTTGACCTCAGGTGATCCGCCCGCCTCGGCCTCCCAAAGTACTGGGATTACAGGCGTGCACCACCATGCCCAGCCGCAATATGACTTTTAAAGTGATTAATGATTAGAACAAGTGTGGTGAACACTAGACCTATATGTATGGATAAAGCTAAATATCAACTCTTTTGCATTGAGTAAATATATATTCTCTGCTTCACTTGGAAATTGTAAGGCTAACTTACTCTAGCAACCATAAAGTCTTAACCTGTTTCTTTTACATATCTTAGGTATCAAAAATGGGTAAGAAACGCAGTGGTGATAAGGAGTATTTGAACATGTTGGGCCTTTAAGAAAATCTAATTGAAATTGACACAAATAAGGCAAAATCAAATTTGTGTTATAAATGTATGCCTTTTAAAAAAATTTATAACATTTCATACATCTAAAATAACAATTAACTTTTAAATTTGCATAAAAACACCATTTCAAACTAAACTACACATAGCTTAAATGTTGTGTCTGTGTGTGCATGTATTATTGCATTTTATAATATTATCCTAGGTAGTAAATTGAGAACTTAGTGTGTAATATATCTCTCCTGAAAATCATTTGGTTCAGCTTTTGGACAGACTCTCTTGAGGGCTTTGTTAAAAGAGATGGTAAATCTTGTTTTAGATTGAGATTGAAACAAAGATTATGTTTTTTAAAAATAGACATACATACATAATATTTCATATTTTATACATATTTCATATCAGTATCTAAAAGATTGTGTCCTTTGTTAGCCTGAGTTTGCCCAGCTAGGGTCCAACAAATGGGCAAGCAATGAAACAACTGGATGGAAATTCTAACAGCACAAAGGATTTGAGTAGGAAGATAACCAGAGAAGATCAGATAATTAACCCCAAGAAGTTGGGTTCAGTGCCTTTATTGGAGGATTATAGAAGTAAAATAAGGTCATTTCTCTTGTATAGAGGAAGACAGAGGGGTCAAGAACTGAGAAACATGGACAGGGAAAAGAGGAAGAAAGGGCATGGTGCTACTCTTCATTTCCTGCTAGGTGACAAAGGTCAAAATGACGGCACTTTCTGAACTTTGAAGAGGTGATCTTCCTTTATTGAGATTAAGTTGCCAAAGTCGTATTCACTGAACTTCCTAAAAGTAGCAATGAACATTTCAGAATGAACTTCTAAAGCACAAGGATTCTCGACTCCATGCTGAAAATTTCCCAGCTAAACAAAGCACTGGAGAGATACTCCGATAATACATTCGTCCAAAGCTATATTAAGCAATTTGGCCTATTTACAGACAAATTGTGAGCCTTTACCTCTCAAAATGGATGTCAAAAGACAACCATTACACACAAAAATAACACTTGTATATTCTCAGACAAATATAACAATATCTATTCAAAAATATCTATAAACTTAAAGTTAGTAAGATATGATTTTTTTCTATTTGCTGTAACTATTTTATGTACAGTGCCATAGGTGTTATTATTATTATTTTTGGTCACTGTTTTAGAGTCCAAGCACTTTCTTGTAATAAATAACTTAGTTTCTCCAGAATCCCAAATAGGCATTGAATCCAAATCAAAATGGTGTATTAAGAAGAGTAGTTTACCTGACTTAAAGATCAACTTCTCATTTTATCCTGACCATCGTTTCACTTTGTCTTTAAAGCCTTATTTGAGTCTTAATAAAGTCTAGCCATGGAGAAACTTGCAAATTTTTTGAGCTCTCATCAGATATTTTGTGGTTTTATTGTTTAATTTTGCCTTACAGTTTCGTCTTTTAATTTTGCCTTAGAGTTAAGGAAATAGCTGTCTATTCTCTTTGTCTCTCTCTGTGTCTCTCTCTGTCTCCCTCTCTCTCTTTATATCATTTATCTATCTGCCCACCTACCTATCTACCTACCTATGTATCTAACTATATCTATCTACAACATTTTCTACTTCATGATACTGACTGAGGTTTGTAGTTTCTAATTTAAATTAAAAGAAATCGATGAGGTCTATATGACACTCAGTGACAAACGTTAAGTGCTTTTATGGCTTATTTGGACAGGTATAGCTTTTTATAAATACTAACACATTGTGATTGCTATATATTTTTTGTTTTTTGTTATATCACAGCATTATTTACTCAGATCCCAAGAATTAGCTAACCGTGCTTGTAAGAAAATTTTCAAAAATTTTGGAAATCCACATAATTGAAGAAAATACTTTCTCTCACCAAATTGGAATGGAAAACAAGCTTAGAAATTGTACACATCTTTGAATTCCAGTGACATCAACAGTTACAAATCAGGTTTCTTCCCTGCCTTGTTTGAGATGTATGCAAACTGAGTTAATATAGTTCATCATTTTTCACTCAGAGAAATTTTATGACTTCATTTTTAGAAATGAACTCAAATGCAATTCTCCCTTGATTGAGTGACTAAGGCAGTGACTTTACCATGGTATATTGTGGAGGAGAAAAAAATATCGATGAGTCACAGAAGGTTTTGATGAAAGCACAGATTTTATTCCACTTAGTGACTCATTTGTGACTTTTCTTTCTCTTTGCTTACTTTAAGTGTTTCAGTCCCCCTCACTCAAAGCAAGGAGAGCAGGGGCTGAAAGACTATAAATTTCTTCTTTCTCTACTGTAAAAAAGGCAAGGAGTTAAGGACCCCATGAGGGAAGTTGTTCTTAAGTGAAGGTTAGAGGTTGTTCTAGTTCTCCCTTCTTTACCTAATGAAGCTAAGGTAATTATTAAGTTTCAACTCTGACTTGTTTCCTAAGATGTATTGATTGTGGCAAAATCAGAGCACGAATTTTCTGCTTCTGCTAATATTCTTGAGATAATTACTGAGTTTGTTTCTGTGTACAGACCAACCTTCCTTTTCTTCTTCCAGGAATTCTGATAGTCTCTCTATCTCATTGGCAACTCACAGTGGCTGCCTGGTGTTTAGCCTAAGCACTAGTCTGGGTGAGAGCATGGTCATGGTGGAGAACAAGTTATAATAATCTTATTCAGATCAATTTATAATAATCTTATTCAGATCAATGAACAGTGTTCTGCTATTTTGACACTCTTGCCGTATTTTGAAAAATGTATTGTCTATCCCAAAGTAAATGGTCTACTTCTTTTTCCAGTAAAATCTCACCTATTAACAAATGATACATAAAATGCGTTTTTATATTCTGAGAAATAAGAGCTTAAGCAACTAGGGTAGACTTTTTTTTTTTTTTTTTTGGTTTTATGTCACATGGCATGATATAAAATGAAAATATTGCATTTAAGAATGTCAGGGGGGAAATGTACTTGGCAAGCACTAAGATTCTTCTGAGGATTGTGAAGCTGTCTTTTGCATTACAGATAATATAAACAGGAAGAAGATAAAATTGCTCCTGCTTAGTTGTCAGATCATGCTAACAATTACAAAACATTCTAACCTGGCAAAGTCAAATATGTGCGTTTAAAACTCATAATTTCTTCATTCGATCGTGTAACAAATATACTGAATACCTTCTCTGTTTTATATAAATCAAATATGATTTGGGAATATATATTTAAAAGCAGATAGACAAAGTTAATGATATTCTTTGAGGTCAGATATGCTTTTAAGAAACAAATAAGCAAAAATGTAATTTTAAAAAGTTTTATTTATATTTGCTGCATAATGGCGTTTCTTGGTTATAATCACTGCTTATAGCTTATAAAGTCTCACCAAATTACAAAGTTTTGAGTGGCATAGAAAGTAGCTTCTAGTAATAGACACAGAAATATGCAAATTGACTAAGCCCAACTGTATGCTAATTGGCCAACACACCTCTCATTTAACCAACAGTGAGCTATTCCACAAGTATCTGGAAATCAAATGGGTGACTGTGTAGGTGTAAATGCGTCTCTAAATTAATTTTCCAATAATAGACAATCTCTAACAAACAGAAACTTGGAAAAATAAACAAGCATAAGGGCAGAAGGATATTTTGTGTGTGATTTTAATAAGTATGATGTTTTTTGTGTTTAGATGCTGTGGAATTTCATCAACCACACAAAACATAATAAAAGTAAACTTTGACTAAGGTTTTCTAGACACAACGAGCATTTGGTGTCACTACAAATAATTCATTCTCTTCTTAACTATTAACCACACTGTTAAATAAGGCCACAACATCTACTGTATGTTCTATTAGAAAGCAATTCTATTTTTTCCCAGAGTCACTTTCAATTACAAGAGTATATCATATATTTATTCACATATGTTTATTAGATTTGTGCCTATACATACAAATACATTTTTCTAAAGTTTTATTAGAATAACACACAATTTCCATCAATGAAGTATAAATAAATTATTGGAACACATTAAAATAAACAACAACCAGTGATTCTTGTTTATTTGCCTGTACTAATATTTGTACCATATTCATAGAATCACAGAGCTTGAAAGGATTCTTACAGGTGTTTTAATAAAATCTCTCTATATTATAGACAAGAAAATTGCAATTAAGCAACTTATCTGTTACATAATTAGATATATGCAAATTTTTTTAAAAATTGGTGGTTTTAAAAATCTTTCTATGGCATACAAAACATTCAAATGTCATTAGGATCAAATTTCTGATGCTAAAATCCGATGCTGTTTCCAATATTAGATGTTACTAAAACACTAGATACCATTGACAAAGCCATAGACTTCTCTCAGTTTTCTTCCAAATTTGTCCATCTTCAAGTTTCATCCTCAGAGTAGCATAGGTTTATAAGAATTCATAACTGAATAAATCATATGTCCTCATGGTTTATTTGTTATGTGAAATAATAAAATTTTACTTCAAAATACATAATGTTTTAATAGGTAAAGAAAACAGCAATCGCAAATTATAGATATGAAAACGTACATTTTCTCTTTGTATTGAACTCCATGTAAAGCTCTTACACTTTCATGTTTTAATCCACAGAGCAGAATCCAAGGAGAGCATCAAAATAGCATTGTAAATGTAAATTGTTGAAACTGAGTTAGTAGCAAAAAAAAAAAATCCATTTTACTGGAGTTAACATTAAGAATTTCATCTCTTTTCCCTTATTTATAATTTTGACCACGTTGTTATAAGTTTTTGTGCTGATTAATTTAGCAAGTCAAACTTCTTACACAGACTGCTTTAGAAATTACAACCATGCCGTTGCATACATTAAAGTTACTGACACTCATTTCATTAATATATATTCAGTCACATATAAGCTCATGGAGATACCAATATTAAGAATAAGCACGGTAAGAAATGTGGGCCTTTGTTAAATATCATGGTAAAATTCTCTTCCTTTAGGTCCATTACAAACATATACCTGGTACATCAAAAATACTTGTAACAATAATTAACACCTATTGGTGCCTATATCATACAACAACTTGAAAGTATCAAGTGATTTTTAAATGACACTTGCATTGTGACAAGTGGACTGAAGAACGTATTTACTGAAATTGCTTAAATATCAAGGGCAAACTGGTTGGCAGATGATACAACAGATGTTAATTCCAGTCCTCTCTTCTCCTTTCCAACCCAGAAATTTCACAGCAATTGGAGGACTGAGGGTGCTGTAGTTCAATCAGTAGTTATACCCTGTCTCTAGCGTGAAGCATGAATTATTTCTTATAATAGAAGTAGCTCTTTTAGTAAGAATTTTAAGAGAACGAATATTTATTCAAATATTTATTGGAAATAATGTTTCTTTGGGGGGTTTGTGAGGATCCCACATATTTTGACACTGCTCAATATATTGGCTTAAGTATAAAATATTGGCACTTTAAATGGCATTCTCAGGTTAAGTCTAAAAACACAGTCTCTTTGCTTATACAAACATCTTTAAAAGAGGGTAATTAGTGACCAGTGGCTAAGAAGACTTCTGTCTTGAGAGGTTATGCCTAAGCCTCTTGAAGATTCTCCATGTAAACAAGTCGGATGGCATCACTCATTATCCCTTCTTTGTTTACTTGGAAAAAGGTTCAAACTATTTAACGAGAGGATTACACCTACTTCGACTCTATTGAAAGAGATTAATTGATATTTTCCTGTTGGAGGTTTCACCACTTGCCTTTGGCTTCCATTCGCCTATTGTTATTGATGCTGTGATCAACAGAGCAAAGTTCTTAAAGGTTATCCAAATTTCACAGCTCAGCATTATTCAAACTAATTATGTTTTTTCCTTGACTCATAGATGTCGACTTCCAAGGACTGTTAACTTGTTGTTCAAAGAGACTATGTTTTAAACTTTACTTGTCTGAACAGAAAATTTTGTGACTAGAATCTGGATATTTTGGAAAATTTTGCTAGCTATATTATAGATAAAGTAGAGCACCTACTCAAAATGGAATGTTAAAACATAGAGCCGAATTCCCATGAAAACCTAAAAATAATCTCTTTTTCCATCCTAATATATTTAAAAGATTTTGAAACATAATTTCATATCTTACCATCTTCATGGGAACACAATATAAAAAACAAGACCCCCACCATTTTGAGATACAATTCTGTGATAGAAATCTTTACAAATTTTTCCCCAAAAAATGTGTGTATTATGGACATATGGCTGCATATTTGGATAACACCATTTGCATTTTTCAAACTTGCATTTTTTTAAGCACTAGCTTGGCTTTTGCTGTCAGAATGGCAAACTGCTAGTGTATTCATCTAAAATTCCTAGTTTAACTCTTTGTCACTTTAACATTTTATGTAATGCTAATATGTTCACCTTTTCTTAAAAAAGTAACCTAATATGTTGGAGGCAGTAAAATAAGAAAGACTTTTCAAACCATAAAGTTTAATAATAGGAGGAGTCACATCATAGTGTGAAAAAAAAAAGGATAGTGTCAAAATCTGATCTTAGAAAAAAATGCTTTTGAAAATTACTGAGAGAAAAAATAGCGTGTTAAAATGATTTTACTTCAGATTAATTCCCTGGAAGGATTTGTGATTTTTATAGTTTTCTAGGGTTATTTTGTAAAAGCAGTTTTAGTTCCTGAACATTTAAACATAACAAACTGGAATATAGAACACTAAAAAAAAAATGATGATGTGAAAATAAAGATAACAACAACCCTGACATTAGTAACTTATGGAGATTCTACTTTCAAGGGAAACGAAACTTCATTTGCTGCATGCTTTCTAACACACGGCCTTACATTGCTTTATGATACATTTTCTCTGTTCAAAATGAGGCATATGAACACATGGCCTTGCTACAGCATTTCAAGACATGCTTATTCCAATACCCTTCACTCCCCAAACAAGCAATCTTATTTAAGGGAATCAAGTACCCGCTTATGGTTGAATAATGTTCCCGTCTTACATAATTTATATATATCAAAATGTATGTTATATAAAGAACATATTTTGACTTATAAATTAAATTTCAAGTAAATTATACCTTTGAATTGACATTGCCAATATATATTTTTTTTATTTTTCAGATAACCACCCTGAAGGTCCATGCTCCTTTTTCTATATATGTTAAAATATGCACTATTTTAAATTTTGCAATATTGTGCATATATTTGGACATATTGCAGACATATTTGGACATATTGTGGACATATTTGGAATATTTCAGTTTTTCTCTTAATTGACATACTATATGGCTACTTATATTCCCAAGCCACTTCAATCTGCTTCTTTCAAATTATGTTTTTGCAATGTGTTTAACTAATTATTACTTATTTATTAGTTTCAGCAGAAGTATTTAATTAATTAGCATCTGATGCAAAGACAAAAGTAAATACGAACACATAAATTATGCTATTGAATAGATACAAATTTTATTGGTCCTAATCCTGGCAAATGCAGTTAACCTTATTGATTTAGTTGAGTACATTAAAATAACATAATAAAAAATATTTTACCTCAAGGCAATATAATATGACCACGGTGTCAGCTATTTTAGCCTTCAAAATTTAAATACATAGTTTAACATCGAATATATTGATCCTTTAAATAGTCATTCTATAATAAATATGACATTATCACTTCAAGTCTGGGCAGTTGTGTTAGGTGATTAGAGAGTAGGGATGTAATCAGAGGAAGTACTTTGAAAGATAATCTTTCTTTATTCCTTTCCTTTGAAACACACAGAGGGAGGAACTATGGAATAGCAATAATTGCTGAACTGGCTGTTACATTATCTGTGCTAAATGATGAAGTACAGATACTTAACAAGTGATCATCTATCCCTTTAAATATAGAGGATGTCATATACATTCAATTGCCATGGCTGAGATCGTTCTTAGAGTTAATTTAAGAATTTTTAAGTATCTAAGAAAATATTTTTAAGAATTCTTTAGGAAATCGTTCGACACATATGTTTTTATTATTCAATATATGGCATACAAAATTCTAGGCACAAGTTAAAGAAAGCTGAGTTAGAGAAGATTCTAGCTCGCAGTCTAAAACTAAAGTACTTATTTTAAGATCATTAATGCAAATTGTTATCTATTCACATTTAATCTGAAAAAAAAATATTAAGGTCAAAACATGATTGTATAATTTACATAAGCTTCTAGGAGTTTAACCACTCATGAGGTTTTCACCCCAGTTTTAACACTGTTGTAAAGGAATATAAAACTATAAGCCATTATTGGAAGATGATAAAATATGATCATATTTTAATAATTGATTTTAAAACCAAACATACTTAATTCAGTTATTAAAAGGCATAACTTAAACACAAGGAACACAAGACTTAAACAAAACAGAAGACAGCTGTCCAGAAATTATCAATTACTAAAGCACACAGATTGTGATTAAATTTTAATGTGGCTTTTAAGTGACGATTTTGCTTATCAGAGAGAAAGAATCACAGAGAAAATATTGTTATTGATTTCATCATTTTAGATGTAACTGATCCTTTAAGTAATTTTTCTTGCTTTCAGGACTACTTTTCAAAGTGACCACTTATATTGGGCAAATCATTAGAGGGTATATTCATTTAAAATTCTAAGCCAAATGCATAAATTGCTCTCCAGTGCACTGAAAGTCACGTCTGTTGACAATGAAACACAACATTCAATGTATTGAATACAAACAAAACACAACTGTAGAATAGCTGGGCAGTCAAATCTCATAAATTAAATGGCATTGAAAATGATATTTTAATTTTTTTCAGGGAACCCAGTCTTTGAAATTAAAATATGTTGATTACCTTTTATGTAACCAAAGTAACAGTAAGATGAATGGATCCACTAGGTTAAGGACTAGGAGTAGGAATAGGTTACAACTTTTTTCTTTCTTTCTCTCTCTTTTTTTTTTTTACAAATAGAATGCTACCTATGTTGGCTCTCTGGACAAAGATCCATATAGTATCATTTTGTCAATCAAATTAATTATTTAAAATGAGAAATAATTATGCTTATTCTTTATTTTCCAGCAGACCATAATTATTTAACAATGTATGAGATTGTTAATGTCAAAAACTTTAGTTTGGCTCCCTGGATATGTGTCCATGATGAGTATCTAAACATTAATTATAAATTTAAGAAATGTGTGTACATGTAGTTATATAATTATATGTATTTACTCATTAATTCAGCAAATTTATATTGAGTCTCAGCTAAATGGCAGACTTTAAGCCAGGTACCAGTGTATACATACATACTGGTTAGTTCTCATAATAAATAAGCATATATGGACTTGCATGGAAGACATAATATTGACTTAACTTTTTCTTTAAAGTATATTGACAATAAGTTTATTTGTCAATGTAAAGTTAACTAAAAGCCTTATATAATGCAATATCTCCTTAAAAGATTGTAAGTTTTTCTATTTTTAGAAATGTAGGACATAGTTTTAAACCAAATGAGTTTTAGTATGGCAAAAATATATGGTCTAAATTTTCATGACTACCCAGCTCCTGTATTTTAAAAACTTATTCACAATTTATTACTCTACTTACCCTGTAGCTCTGCAAAATATTCTGAATTGATTAAATTAGCATTGGCCTAATTGGCCACTGGCAACACAGAAGAAAAAAGTAGCTAAAATTGTTTCTATGTGTCCCAAACATCAGGTCTAGAGAGATATAGATACAGATATAGAGATGAGATAATTGTTTGAATTTTTCACTTTTCAACCGACTTTTCAACAGCTAGGCCAACTATTAGTTGCATATTCTTATTTGTGCACTCAATTAATAGAGGTCTAAGAAATCATACAATCTTGATGGGCACACACAGAGTTAAAAGAATCAATCTCCTAAGAAGCAGTGTATGTATCAATTTATCACTGTATTTAGCATTTTCTTAGTATTTTGCAATCATTAAGTTTAAAAATTTACTGACAATTAAGCGAATTCTTAATTCCAAACAAATCATTTTAGTTATTGATAACTTATACAGATCAAGGCACAGAAAACATTGGGATAGTCCAACACAGACCATGATCCAAGTGTGATTTCTTGGTTATATTGTTTGTAACTTTTTGGTTAAGAGGGGGAGGGAAATTGATGTGAAAAATCATTTTAATAATATCTTCAATTTTGAAAAAATGGCAATCTGGTATAAATTTTATCAGAACAAAATTCTTGGTTAATGTTCTGTCACTGACATAAATAATTGCTCTCAGAAATATTAGGTAATTTGAATTTTTAGTACATACAGTAATGAAGCATGTGCCTTCATTTGGTCTTGCACAGAAACAAATTGTTCATCTGAACTTTGTAACTTCTAATCTTAAATTTTTTTATGCCACAAATGTTTAATTTGTTCAGTTAGGGATGACATTTATCACTTAGACTAAGATTCTTCTAAACATTTTAAACTTCAAAAATATCATTACACATATTTTGGAAATCTAAATTCTATTTGCTAAAATGCTTGTATTAATTCAATCATCTTTAAAAATATCTGTGTATTGAAATTATAGAAAACTGTTAATCACGTACAGAACCAATTATGTTTCTGTTACTGAGAAAGGTCTGCAATGACCTCACATATGACAGTGTCTTCCTTCAGTGAATCAGTGTACTCTGTGATCACTGAACACACAACCTATCATTCCTAGGGGGTGGCACTCATGAATCAATTCATTCTTTACAGCCTAGAAATACTCTACTACTACAATTAATTTTTTCATAACTGCTTACCTAATCAACTTTTGAAATAAGAACAACAAATTTCCTTTTCTACAACTTTTCTATCATTCATCTCATCTCCTTACCTTACCAAATCACTATAGTACGTGATTTATAATAAAAGTTTATGTTTCTGTATCACTTGTTACATTCAGGATCGAAATTTCCCTTTTACCAAAATGTAGAAATATCTCATTCTCTTCTGCTTTACCCATGTTAGGCAGTCATTTCTACCATTATTTTAATAAAATGTTAGTCATTTTATCACAGACGTAATTTTTTTAAAAAATCACATACACATATTCTTTGTAGTAGTGATGAGACACACACAGAGAGAAATAGAAACAGAGAATTTTTTGATGGTTAATTTAAATAAAGCACAAACACTGAGACAAACTATAATCTGTTAAAGAAAACCTTAGTGGATTATAAGTCCTTGTCATCCTTGAATTTAATGTTTCATTTAAAAGATGACACTTCAAATTCCATCTCTTTGAGTATACTATTGGTAGAAGCAAAAAGGAAGTATTGCTCTCTGTTCTCCCAACTACACAATCAGTTCAACCATGATGAGTCACATCACATGGTCCTCTTGAGCTCGAAGATGAAACTATGGAAGTCAAAATGAAAGGAACTGCTTGGGGTAACATCATTAAACTTTTTTTTCCCTCTCCTGGTATGTTTCCCTTGAGCTGGTTTCATCATATGTACTATAAAATTGAAGCCCATGTCATTTTGTGAGGCTTCGTTACTAACAATGATAATTATAATAATGTGCAACACATTTGAACCCCTTCTATATGTTACATGCTATACTGACACTAGTTCATTTTATCCTCAAAACTTAAAAGTTGTCCTATTGTGACTTCATTCCCGTTGCTGGGAAGTAAATCATGTGCCTGCATCATTATGTGGAATTTCCAATTTCAACGCTAAATGGCTAATTCCTGAGGACTGAAATTTAGAGAAGGAACAGAGCAGAGATTTTAGTATGAACCTGGGAGTTAGGCATATTTATGCAGGAATCTCTAAGCCACTACTAGTTCTATGACCTATAGCAACTCACTGAGTCTTCCTATGACTCAACTACCTCATTTGAGAAACAGACAAAAATATCTTGCAGGGGCCGGGCGTGGTGGCTGATGCCTGTAATCCCAGGACTTTGGGAGGCGGGTAGATAAGGAGGTCAAGAGATAGAGACCATCCTGGCCAACATGGTGAAACCCTGTCTCTACTAAAAATACAAAAATTAGCTGGGCATGGTGGCGCATGCTTGTAGTGTCAGCTACTTGGGAGGGTGAGGCAGGAGAATCACTTGAACTTGGATGGAGGAGGTTGCAGTGAACCAAGATCATACCACTGCACTCCAGCCTGGTGACAAAGCGAGACTCCATCTAAAAAACAAACAAACAAGCTATATATATACTTGAAGGTTTCTGAGAGAATACAATGAGATAATGTCCTAAAAGCATTTAGCATTGTGTCTGTCATGGGTTAAGTATTGAATATACAAAACCTACTGTTAACATTAACAAAATATAATGGCACAAAATGGCAGAATTCCATGAAATTCTATTATGTTTTATTCCAATCCTTTTTATACTTATTAATCTTTTTGTTCATGGGGATTACCTGCTAGGAGGAATGAAACTGATAGCTTGAAAGGAAATCAGACCCTTCAGGGTGGTCCAGATCAAAACTGGAATACAATCAGATGCTAGGAAATTAGCATATAGATATGTTGGAGTTTCCAAGTTGCCACTTTAGATTGTAACACTTCCCCAGTGAGAGTAGTGTAATTGTTCAGACAAGAGTTTTATTACGTTTCCTTTTGTTTTTCTTCTGTTATTTTTGGTTTTTTCTTATTTGTACGTGGCACTATCCTCACTCTCAATGTGAAGACCTCCATTTGGAAAGTGGCTGGAGTTCGTTTCTACAGATCCTATTACGCATTTTAGATTTACATAAGTTTTCTTCTTTCTCTCTCCCAAGATCTATATTTGCAGATTATCTACAAATTATTTTAAGAGTTAATAATATAATTTTGTATGTCTTTCAGGAAGGATTGGAGTAGGCATAAGTGTATTTATTTTTACTAGGACCTTAATCTTTTTCTCTTTTCCTTATTATAAAGATTATTGAAAAACAGCAGATCTAAGCTTTAAATAGGATTTGAATACATCTTTGAAAGCTAATACTTTATATTGTGCTAAATGATAGTGCTCTTTAAAATTGACTGTGTTGCATTGTAAATAAGGCTAAAATGACAAAGAATCAAGAGTCTTAGGAATTGCAGAGTCTTGTTACATTAATCTCAGGTCAGATACGATTTTATGAGAGAGCATAATAGTTTAATGGGCATTTGTCCATTTAAATTAAATTATAACTTTCGAGACAGTAACTTGCAAACTTAAAACAGTCATATGATATTATGAATTACATCTTATGCACATTAAGAGATCTTAAAGCAAGGAAACCAAAGATAGAAAATATTGGTTCACATTTCAAACCACAATAAGTGTGAATACAGTCTCAATTTAATAAAAATGTATAATGCAACTTTCCTTGGGTTAAATGTCTTACAATTGCTCTTGGAATGGGCACTTGTTTTCCCATTATTGGTCATTTTAATTGACTTACACACTAGTTTTCTCATTTAAGATCACTTTATAGTATTGGGTGCTCTTCATCTGAGGGATATGTTCTACTCCTGCCTGGTCCAACAACACAACAATTTACATATTTCTGAACTTGATCTGAAAACCGATTTAAAAATCTATATGGAAAATCCAATTTTCCTGAAAATATATACACACAAGTATGCTCAGAGGTGGCTAAAATAAAATAAATTTCATTTTAGGAGACAGGAAGGAAGCCGAGACAAGAAAGCGAGGATTCTGAAATAAATGGGTACTTGCCCTGACCAGGATCGAAACCCACCTCTCCCAAGAGAATATTAGAAGAGGGCATGGAAGACAAGCATTGGAAAAGTAGAATGTTTGTGCTTTTCTTTCTAGTGGACTGCATTAAATATTCAACAATGGGGGGATCAGTTTACATTACTCTTCTTGTTTCTCATGTATCGACTGACAGGTGCTGTAAACATACATAGACAAACACGGTCCTGTGCTTGCAGTGCTCCCCTGACCAAGGGAAGACAGCCTTTAATCTCCTAAACTGATCATCCCGAGGCCTCAACAGACACACTATGCTCAGAATGGAGAGAAAGCTTGCCTTTCAACTTTGATTCTCAAGAAAATCCATTCAAAGAGGTGGTTTCATTCCAGCAACATGTTACTAAGGTAGAACAATCTTGTTTTGATTCTGGAGACATGACTGAACGCCTCACTCGTGCTTTTGAAATAATAGTAGCAGAACAAACCTCGTTTTCTGAGCACCTCACTTTACTCGTGGCAAACCACCAATCCACATCTCTTATTTCGCTGAGGGTAGATTCACAGCGATCAGGGAGAAAGAACTGGCCTTGGCTTTGAGACCAGAACCAGTATTTAAAACATTTATTCATTCGTGTTTTAGAGATGTCATGGTAAATAAATTATGACTGTTTACACTGAAGACTAAGAGTCTCCTTTTTCTACACTATAGGCAGCGATTTGGCTGAGATTGTATCATTCTGTGATACTATCACACACTACCTTTTTTCTCACTTGAATTGTACTTTTGGCTGTCATTTGCGCTTTTGAATAAAGGTTTACATTAGTGGAAGATATCATAATAGCATATCTCCTTTTCCTGAGTTGATATACAAATCAAAAAGAAAGGATAAGGCCAAGACTCCCTTTGTCCTTGGAAAAGTATGCCATCTGCATTGAGCTTATCATATTCAGCTGGGAACAAAATTCTAGCATAAGGATGTCGTTAATACAACCCTCAAGTTAAACTGTAAATTCAAAGTACTTTAAATGCCTTATAATAGTCAAAGCCAGTAAAATCGACCCTGTATATTTTTATTTCATCTCTGTTGGATCATATGATATTTAATAATTGGTTCTGGCACCTCGTTGCAAATTATTATAACTTTGAGATTCAACAGTCCTATTGAACATATGGGCAGCACAGGCTTAGAACATATATATGATACAGCCTCTCGAGAGGACCTTCTGTCTTGTTTTCCTTAGCTTGGAAGGGTCAGGTAAATTTTGTTGTGTCGTCATGTGCTAAGATTCCTCAATCTCTGTTTTGCAGGGTAAATGCTTAATGGAACTGATTTATCCCCCCTAACTGTGAACACTTCCTTTGCAAAGCCAAAAGAGAAATTCATGCATCTGGGATGCAGTTTTACTGGGCTCTTACTAAAGCAGTTATAAAGCTATTCCAGCATCAGTGCACAAGCATTCATCAACCCAGAATAGGTTCTATTACTTAGTGCCATATTGTATCCTGGTTTAGCTGCAAACTACAAGAGTTTCTGGAGTCAGGAGACCTTCCCATGCTATTGAAAGTGTATGATTATTCTTCACTAATCCTGGAGAAGCAGGAAAGTTGGAGATAAAATACAGTTGACCCCAAGGAACCTTTTATATAGTTAGACAGTTTCCCATCAACATTTTTTTTTCAGTTCTATTCACAATAACACCCTGAGACAATATTAGGAAACGCATTTCCATACCACAGCCCATTAAGCTTTTATTTTCAATGTCCCTGCTGCTTTGCCTCAATATCTAGACAGTGTGCCTTGATTTGCTCTTGTATTATTTCACATTAATTGCTATATTGTTTATTGCCACATTCAAACATACCATAATATAGGCACCATGGCAATAATTACATAGTAAGCTGTCCTTAAAGAGAGATGTCAAGATGGATAGTGGTGGGTGGGGTAGGCAGAAGGTTATGATTTATACATTATATTGACATTGTGGAATAGAGCTGGTTCAATTTCTTTTGATTTCACTATAATGCCTAATACTAATCTCTCTTTGTCTGTCATATAATTAGTCATTACTAAGACCACTACGCTAAAAAGTTCACAGGGCAGGAAGCAATGGTCAAAGAAATTTTTCAAGCACGTATTTTTCTGCTGCTACTGCAGTATTACAGTTTTTAAAATGGCATATTGGTGGACAAGAAATAACCATATGCAACGTCTATAATTCTAACTCATTATAAAAATAAATATCCTATTTTATTTAAGAACTCTTTTGGACAAAAGTACTTTTTATACTTACGCTTGTACTGATTTTTATTTGTTCTAAAAATGCATGAAAGGTATTTTGATGCTCTGGAATGTGATTTTCCCCCTTCTTTGTTGTGGTTGCAAAAATCCACCTCTCAGTGAACCATCCTACCCTCATACGACAAACTGATGTTGGAAATCTTCTTCACAATTAGGTTGCCACTTAGCCAACACAAATACCAAGAATCATCCTAATCTTGGTGAACAGCAATTCAGTCACACTTGACCCTGACTGATGATCATAAAGCTGAGGTCCCGTTCATATCGCAGACTTGGAAATATCTTTTACTACTGCCGATTTGCTTCATATCACGGACTGCTTGCTTGGCATCACGTAAGCCAGTAGGTGGAGTGCTTGTTAACAGTAATTGAATATACAGAACTTGAACTTAAAATAAGTGAAAGCCACTTTTCTTGTTATAAACTGCTAAAACCATATTTACACAAAACTCTTTCTATGGATATAATTAGTTGAAAAAAAATGTTACAAGGGCAGGGTTGAGATGAATGCAGGCCTATAGTTACATGGGAGAACACAGAGGCAAATTGTGCTCCAGAAGATCAACACATCATATGGTATAAACCTTATGTAAAAGGACACTTTCTCAAACATTCAACTGAATTTGATTTGGTAAATAGACCTTAGTCCCTCTTTTTTAAAATTTAGGATTTAAGCTGTTCAAAGGATAAACTAGCTTTGATGAGCTGCACATGAAAAAGGTTGTGTGATGGAAGATTAATTACCTACGTGTTGATAGTAATAGTAAATTCAGCACCTTTGGAATGAAAAGTTGCAAGAGGTACCTCCAAAATAAAGTGTAACTTTCCCATAAGAGTGCCTTGTTTTCCTCCAAAAGAAGATTTTCAAATGTATTTAAAAGCTGCAGCTTGAGGCTTGCTAACTACATCACTCTAAATCTATCTATATCACACCTAAAGATGTTAAAGCAACATTTAGAACTCCAAGGAGAAAACAAGCAACAGAATTTAGAAAGCAGGAACCACATGGAAATAAGAAAATCTTCAGTCGTTTTTTAAGAATGTGAGTTATATGATGTGAAGTGGATGAAAATGCAAGAGTTTAAAAAAGAATCTCTTGTTCCATATCAGGATACTTACAGATCTGATTCCATGGCATGCAAGTACTGAAGATATGTGTGGTCTAGAAATACCATTTCATCTATAAGGTCTTCAGAGCAAATAATTGCACAGTATACAATGACAAACACTACTAAAATAGTGACAATTTCCCCTTTAACTTTTTAATTACAAAAAAAATGGTGAACTCTTTTTAAAATAATTTTTGTCAAGACAGTGTTGATATTTTTTTCTAATTGTGCCATCATGTTCTCAGTTCTTTCTAAATTTTGGGTGGATTTGTGTTTCAGATATGTGACTTTTTTCACTTTGGGTTGGAAGTGTAGGAATAGAGAAGAGTGGGCACAGTTGAACTGAATTAATCAGCCAAATCTTTATATGATAAATAACTCCTTTAAGCACTCGATAGCTTTACTCAAACCATCTCTGCCTTTTCAAGCAACATCAATAACAAATCTGATCCTCTCTCAGGCCACAAAAAGGATGAAAGAATAGTTATTGCTAATTTAAAATAATAAAATGTTTTATTTTCTATTTCTTATCTGAAGAAAAAATACTTTCATTCCCATGAAGGACCTTACCAGTAGATAAAAGTGGTAAACTGTGCCCAAAACAGAATTTAGCTTCTTTAGCCAAGAAAGAAGATTTTGGGAAATTTATTTATTGTTAATGTTTTGAATTGGAGAAATAGTATAAATATTGGCATATTCTCATTCACAGGGCTAGCCTATGAAAGAATTGCAAATGAGTTCTATTAAGGAAAGTTTGCCTTTGTTCATATATTTCTCTGTGCTCATGTATTTCTTCGGGTTCTGCAGGTATCGTTATTTATGTGCATACTTAGTATAATTTTGTTCGTCTCATTTGAAAAAAAGTTCACTTTTTTTTGCTAGTTGTCATTCATTTTACCTTGTCATGCTTGCTATAGTATGTTACTTTCCCATAGATATTGAACCATGTCATTTTCAGCCAATGTTCATCCCTTGATAGTGAGTAGGCAGTAGACTTTACTGAGAAATAGAGAAATGTTAGCCACTGATCTCACCAAGGTTATATTCTCTCTTAATAGAAGCTGTTGATAGATCCTGAGCAGCTCTACACTTACAGTGTTGACTTATAGAATGAAATTCTCTGCACACAAGCACAGCAAAATATTTTGGTGAAAAGTAATTATCAGAAACAGTGACACTAGTAAATTAGTTAAGTACATTTCAGCATGAAGCTTGAGTTACCCCTGCCCATTCTTGTTCCAGACTCATCTGAAATCAGCGGTTCAGCTTAATGATGTCACAACATTTGCCAGGCTATGGGCACTGAAGGGAAGACACGGGACTGCTCCCATTGCATGAGATTCCCCTCCTCTGTATGCACAGACAGCCCATCTGTCTCACTCACACACGGAAACTGTTATCTTTGCAACATCATTCTATTATTATCATGGCTATTCTTTTAAATTGGTCCTTAACTTGAGATTGTGTTTTGGAAATCAGGTTTTCAAATTCTCCCAGATCTTGTTGGCCAATTTAAAATGTTGATAGTAAGATGCCCTGGAAGCAGCTCATCTCACTAAAAAGCTCAAATGCTATACATTTCCATTCACTCACTAGAGGGTAACCTTTTGTGAAATACAGATAGCCTACTTTTCTAAAAAATCCTAACAAAGAATTCAACCCCTCCCAACCTCTAATATTTTTCAAAGTGTGAATTGAAGAGGACTTAGAGACAGATGGGTCTGGATGATCAAGTTACCTGTTATAGCAGCACATCTGCCGGGGCAGTCAATCACTGTGATGGCTCTGACAGGTCGATGGAGCCTGAGCAAGAACAGCTAATGCAGACAGAAGAACGGCTGAGGAAGGGCAGACCTCCTGCCTGTCTCCTGGGTTTGACTGGTCTGAAAGCTGTACTTGAATTTGCTCTGGTTAAAAATCTGTCTGTCTATTGAGCAATGATCTTAGATGAAAGATTTGGGTTCCCAATTTTTTTAAAGCCAACATATTGAATACATACGATTGGGAATGATTCGATTAGCACTTTCAAGCTGTCAGTCAATATTTGGTCGTATTTGGGGGACGTGGTACAGAGTGTGGGGTGAATAAGATTAGAAAAAGAAGAGGTGAGAAATAGTTTCAAAACTACGTTTTTCCCAAAAGTGTCAAAATGGAGAAATGCATAAAGCACTGGTTCTGAGATACTTACTATCTGGAAGCTCAGTACAATACAAATTAGCATTGACTAGGACAAAGGCAATCTAAGAATGTCATGAAGCAACACTAATTAAATTTATGGAAGCATGATACTTTGTTTTCTCTATAGGTTTAATCCTTGTCTTCTACCTTCAATCACAAAGTAAATCATATTTAGCAATACTAATAGATTCAAATAT